>NC_060130.1:95513666-95816696 GCF_021461395.2 Schistocerca americana
ATCAGAAAAAATTTATTGACCTACATAGTCATTTACAGAATAAAAACATTGTTCTACTAGAAATTTTTTAAATTCTGTTTTAAATTTGTTATCATCTTCTAACTGCCTGATGTTGACTGGCAGTGCATTGTACAGTTTTGCACCGATATGGCTCACATGCTTTTGTGTATTCGTTCTTTTTGTTCGCTGAGTATGGAGTGCTGCACTATTACGGGTATTGTAGTTATGAAAGTCGGCATTTGTCTAAAAATCTGCAATCTATGAACATACTACATTTTTCAAAGAATACTGCATTGAACAACATATTCACATTGGAAATTAGCGTCTGTTTATTTACACTGAAAACTTCTTTCTCCAGACAGCTTACTTCATGATCCACTTTGAAAATTTTGAACATAGTTACTACTGGCAATTTAACAACAGGCTTCTTTATTTTAGCAACCTTCACCTTCTTTCCCAGCCCACATTTCACTTCAATATTATTTACATTCACCTTACTAATTGCTTTTCATTTACCTTAGTACTAGCTTCAGATCTACACATACATACATACTCCACAAACCACTGTATGCATGGCAGATGGTAGCATATACAACTGTCAGTCATTTCATGTTCTGTTCTGCTCCAAAGTGGAGCAAGGGAAAAATGACTGTCTATGTGCCTCCATATGAGTCCTACTCTCTCTAATCTTATCTTCATGGTCCTTATGCTAAATTTATGTTGGCAGCAGTAGAATGGCTCTGCAGTCAACCACAAATTCCAGTTCTCTAAATTTTCTCAATAGTGCTTCTCGAAAAGAATGTTGTATTCTCTCCAGTGATTTCCATTTGAGTTCCCAGAGCATCTCCATAATATTTACACGCTGTTTTAAACTACCGGTAACAAATCTAGCGACCGACCTCTGAGTTGCTTCGATGTCTTCCTTCAATGTGACATGGTGTGGATCCCAAACATTCAAACAGTACTCAACAAGGGGTCACACTAGTGTCCTATATGTGGTCTCCTTTACAGATGAACTATACTTTTCTAAAATTCTTCCAATAAATCAATGTTGACCATTCAACTTCCCCACTACAGTCCTTACATGCTCATTTCATTTCATACTTCTTTGTAACATTATTCCTAGATATTTAATCAATGTGACTACATCAAGCAGCTCATTATTAATACTGTATTCAAACATTATGGGTTTGTTTCTCCTAATCATCTGTGAGAACTTGCGTTTTTATACATTTAGAGCTAGCTGCCGTTCATCACACAAACTAGAAATTTTGTCTAAGTCATCTTGCATCCTTCTACAGTTACTCAGCAATGATATGTTCCCATACATCACAGCATCATCAACAAACAGCTGCAGACTGCTGCTTACCCTGTCTGTAAGATCATTTATGTATTTTGGCAGCATGACACCATGTCAAATGTTTCACAGAAATCTAGGAGTATGGAATCTACCTGCTGCCCTTCATCCACGGTTTGCAGGTTCTCATGTGAGAAAAGGGCAAGCTGAGTTTTGCATGAATGATGCTTTCTAAAACCTCGCTGATTTGTAGACATAAAGTTTTCCATCTGAAGGAAATTTTTTCAATTCAGATTGAGAATATATTCAGATATTCTGCTGCAAATCAGTGTTAAATATATAGGTATGTAATCTTGCAGGTCCGTTCTTTTACTCTTCTTCTATACAGGTGTCACCTGCATTTTTTTCCAGTTGCTTAGGGCTTCATGCTGGGTGAGCGATTCATGATAAATGCAAGCTAAGTAAGGGGCTAATGCTGCATAGTATTCTTTATAAAATTGAACTTGGATTCCATCATAGCCTGGTGACTTATTTGCTTTCAACTCTTTCAGTTGTTTCTCTGCACCAGCAATGATTTACCTTCCTCAACTTTGTCAACATTTTTGTTTACTACCTATACACATTTCATCTCAGTCTCATTCAGTTTAGGTTCTGTTGCTTCTGTACAGGTGGAATGGCAGACTGTGAGACAAATAATTTAAAGCACATTCTTTATTTGTTGTTCAATGTAACTAATTTTTCCTTGTGAGCTGTGGCTGGATGTGGCGCCAGACTTCAACATCAACTCACACTCTGTTCATGTGGTACTCAATAACCACCACTCTCACTGTCAGCACCGCTCATGAGGTCAAATAGTGTCAGTGGTGTTGGCCAATTAATCAGATGGTTGAAAAGGATCACATGAGATCCATGGAGGGGAATGGGAAGGACAGTCAAGTAGAGCTCTTGCCCTATCATGACAGCCAGCTCTCATCCCTGTCAGATGCACCCTCCTGATCCTCTTGGATGCCATGTCCATTCAATCTGTCAGCGGCCTCACCAGACTCTAATATGTCCCTTATTTTTAACAATAAAGCTGATAAAAGATTAGTTTTCTATTTGCAATTATGCCTTCATTATTTAAACTACCCTCTCCACTGGATGCCCAGTAAATCCTCGCCATTTTGCAGGCCATCCTGAACAATTGATGTCAGAACTTGGTGATAGTTTACACTGTTTGATCCAGCATCCACATTATTTATCCTTTGTGAATGGTTGACACACAGAAAATCCTCAGATGAGAGCTGTGGTCTGCACGACATTTTAACCTGTAGCTACACGTGGCTGCTGTAGTCAGTGTGATGAGCTAGGTCTGGCTTCACTGTGAGGTTGTTTTCTCTTCTCTGTCAGCATTAGATGCATCCATGTGCACAGTACTGTGTGATTATGCATGTGAGCTGAAACACCACCAGCACTGAGCTGCACTTGGCTGTGGCTGGCCCTTTCTGGCCATTCCAGCAGATTTTTTTTGTACCAGTCAGTCACTGTCAACATACTTCCTGGCTTGCACACAGCACTGACACCTCACCACCCAATGGGGAGTAGCCCATGTTAATCACTGCCATTGCTGAAACCTGAGGGGCCTGACACTGTCTCCAGGAATTGATGCCACACTGTATAGCAGCCACTTCACTGAATGTGATGGAGATCATTCTTGCTGCCAAAACTTTGCTGTTGTTGTTACTTCATCACGCTGTCACCACAGCTGCCATTGGTGACAAGTGCAGCTAGCACTGTGCACTTGTCCTCTCTGTCACATTGTTTCTGATAGCGCTTTTGAGCCCTGTTGTGAATAGTAGCAGATTATAATTTCTGTTTGAATACTGTGTTTCCTTCTGTTTTCCTCTATTAAAGTCTCTTCTAGTTGATCATTAAGTAAATGTCTTTCTCTGATTTGTAAACATGCCTGAGTTACATTCTTAACAAGAATGACAAGACCCCACTACCAAAAGTGGTAGTGCAGACCCCATTGCTGCTTTGAATGCAAAAGTGAGCAGGATCACTCTTATTGAACTTGAGTTAGAGGAACAATGTGATCTGTTGCGACTGTGATCAACTATGCAAAAAGCTAAGCAGATTTCTCAGAAGCCTCTAAGGAAACTGCAGCTAGTTCTGTGACCCATCTCCCTACTATTGCGAGTGGCTTTCTTCCTGTGGCCTTCCTATTTTCTCAGGGAAGCAAACAAGAATGTACTACAATTTTGCAAAGTGTCCATGATGTGGGACATGTTTGTTCCTGGCTGGATGGCTTTTTCTTAAGTTTAGCAAAGGTGAAGCTGTTGGTGGATACCTGCACTTATATTGAACCTGTTGACACCCTGAGAGAGTGTTGAAGTTCTGACATGAGAGTCACCAGAGAGCTGCTCAGATAAGAGGGTAGTTGAAACTTCCTGGCAGATTAAAACTGTGTGCCAGAAGGAGAATCAAACTCGGGACCTTTGCCTTTCGTGGACAAGTGCTCTACCAGCAATCATCAGTTGTTGCTTATTAAACTGTCCAGTGAGTCAATTTCAATTGCCCTCAATGTCTTGTAAATAGGAGCCCTGCACCGCCAGTGACAACGATATCCACGTCGCAGAGACATTGCTGAGGCACGTTAACATCCGTGATAGAGCACTTACCTACGAAAGGCAAAGGTCCCGAGTTTGAATCTAGGTCCAGCACACAGTTTTAATTTGCCAGGAAGTTTCATATCAGCACACACTCCACTGCAGAGTGAAAATCTCGTTCTGGAAGAGAGTAGTTAGTTATTATAGAGGCTGCCTGTCCACACTGCATCAAAAGCTGGGTGAGGACTTTGAGGCTTTTGCTGACAGAATTTTTACAGTGTCATGACGCATATATGTGTTGGGATGAGATGCAACATGAAATGAAGTATTAATAGCGGAAGGTGAGGCTCACATGATCAATGTGCATATATGAGGTGGTGAGGTGAAAGTGGCCTCACTGGCCTTGTTACATGAAGCTGTGAAATTAGCCCTGCTGCATGAGGAGGCGTAGCACTGAGCAGCATCATGTTTTCACAAGTGACACAAACTGCAGGTCATATAAAAGACTTGGACATACCGCTGACCAGTGCTGGGCTCCATGTTGTCCCAATTGCCAGGAAGCAGGGCACACATGCAATAACTGATCCTGAACATAAGGACAATTTAATGAGCAGAGGAGTCCTCGAAATTATAGATAGTATGACAGACCGTGGCAGGGAAACGGTAGGGGGTTGGCCCTGCCACTCAACCCCTTTCCCCTGTAAAAGTGATGGATCCTGTCTGCTATAAAGACTTTGATGAGATGGGAAATGTAATACTAGAAGGAAAAATTCAAGGGAGGACTTTAAAGTTTTAGTTGATACAGGTGCACAGATTAGTGTATTGTTTGTTTCTCATAGTGACAAGCAGCACTGAAGCCACATTAGTGGTCTGGGAGAAGAAGTAATAGTACCCCTACAGACGTGTTGTTTGAAGTTACAGTTAGACAGTATGAACTGTGGTTTTGACACAGAAGTAGTGAGGAAATGCAGGAAGGATTTTGATGTTATTCTGGGGAATGATTTCTTACATCAATATCAGGGCGTGACAGATTACAGGATGCAATCTATCTGATCAGTGAGGCCATGCCTGACAGCCATGAGGAACTTATGAACAGAGGTTTATTTCATGGGCTCCCATAGAACCATGTACTTAGGTGTTAAAAACTACCACTCCCACTACAATCAGTGGTGGAGTGGGGAGAGTTATCCAGATAAAGATGAAAACTAGAAAATCAATGGGATCTGTGCTTTTTATTGATCCATGCAGCCTAAATTACATTCTTGATAGGTTGAAAATTAATGTCAAGAGGAGTATAAGTGGAGTAGAGTAAGTTGGGAAGAAATTTTGTATGCTGGGTTGCACTGATAATTTTTGAAAGACAGAAATACAGATACTATGTGGAATGATACTTGCAAGTGGACATAAAGTCGAGGAAGAGCAGTTACTGTGTGGGGATAAATTCAGATGTAGGAATAAGAAGCTGTTGCCAATGAGAAAAGTTTGTGCAATTGTCCCACTCCTTAGGAATCAGTTGTATGAAAAACTTTTGCACTTAACTGAGTCAGAGTGGAATTTATTATAGCCATTTTTAGATGAGTTTGCTTGGTTGTTCCAGGAACAGCAATATTTGACATCAACTGATCTTGTTCGCCATGAAATTTTGACCAGAGATGCTTGGCCCATAGCACAAAAGCCTCAAAGAATTCCTTATCATTTACAATCTGTTGTGGAAGATACCCTTCATCAACAGCTAGATGTAGGAATAATACAACCATCAGCTACTCCATGGGCCTCACCAGTCATGGTCATGCCAAAGAAATCAGTCAGTGGGGAAAAGACCTATCACCTAAGCATCAATATGAGAGCAGTAAACAAGGTGACAACACTTGACACTTAATCTCAATCTATTATTGATGACACACTGCACATATTAAGGAACTGCAGGTATTTTACCATAATTGATATGCATTCTGGCTACACCAAATTCCGATTGCTCCCTAAGACTGGCCAAAAGCAACTTTCATGGTACCATCAGGATTATATGAGCTTTTATGTATGCCTCTTGCCATTTGAAACTCACCTGCCACCTTCTTATATTCATTGACTCTTTGCTATGAGGATTGAGGCCTACAATGCGTTTAGTCTACTTAGATGAAATTATAGTGTTCTTCAGGACAGTTGACGAACATGTGGAGGGATTTAGAAGTGTTTTATATTGAGGTTTCAGGATGCACGTTCAAGTGTGAAGACAGAGAAGTGTTCTTTTGTCAAGTTACAGATCCAGTACCTGGGACATATTATCAGCTCAGCTGGGGTAAAGCCAAACCTTTGTTTAACAGAAGCAGTTAGGAGTTTTTCAGATGCCACTAATGTGAACGATTTTGGTTTTCTAGGACTAGCAAATATTTTGCCATTGAATTGTAAAGAATTAAGCAAAGGTAACAAAGCAATTGACCATGTTATCAGGATAGGGTGCAGTTTTTGAGAGGACAGAAGAGTATGTGGTAGCTATGAGACAGATCAAAGATGTTTTGACAAGCTTTTCACCACTGATATATACAGATTTTGAAAAGCATTTTATCCTTTTGTGTGATGCCTCAGATTTTGCTGTTTGGCCTGTAGTCAGTCAAGAGTATAATGGTGAGGAAAGACATATTGGCTATGCCTCATGTCAACTTAATCAGGCAAAAACAAATTATAATGCAACAGAGAAAGAGTTACTGGCCCTTGTGTTTGATGTGAACTACACAGTCCAGTCACATTAATGTGACTGCCGCCTATGTTCAACATCAATGTGCGATAACCACTCACAGACAGCAGGTCACAGCACTAGCAGTGGAGGATCTACAAAGATTGTCCAGTGGATGTAGAAAAACTGTGCATTGTCATTGTAATGTGGAAATTGAGTGATTTATCTGATGTCCTAAAGGGTGTGATCACTGGCTTTTGGGTCAAAGGTGGCATCATTTCCAAAATGGCTAGGTTTGTAAACTCTTCACATGCTACTGTGGTTAAAGTGTGCCATGCATGGCAAAACAGCACTATCCAAAACCATCACTGAGGCAACTGTCATGATGACAGGCCATAGATGACAGGGTGTAATGAGGGCTGTGGGAATGTGTACAGGTGAATAGATTCATCTATCCTTGAAGACTGAGTGCACCCCTACATACAGTTTGTTTTTCCTCAGCATGATGGCATCAACCAGCAGGACACTGCAATGTGTAACACAGCTCACAGTGTATGTGTGTGGGGTGAAGAGCACCAGGATGAGTTTACTGTACTCCCCTGCCCAACAAACTCTCCCGATTTAAACTGACTAGTGAACCTGAGGGACCACCTTGATTGGACTGTTCATGTCATGGATCCTCAACTTAGAAACCTAGCACAGCTGGCCACAGCACTGGAGTCAGCATGGCCCCACATCCCTGTCAGTAACTCTGAAATGTCACTGACTCTATTCCTGCAAGTCTCACAGTGGTCCACACTGCGAGAGGTGGTTATTCAGTATTTTTTGGCAGGTGGTCACATTAATGTTATTGAAATGTTATTTATATGGAAAGAAACTCACTGTTGTGACTGAGTACATTGCTCTTTTATGGCAATTAAGTTTTAAGAACCCCAGTAGCTGCTTACACGCTGGACTATGAGCATGAATATGATTATGAAATGTGTTACAAACTTAGTAAATTACACCAGAATGCAGACACTTTAAGTTAGAGCAGTACAGACAGGTCTTGTGTTAGCAGGAGAGTTTCAAGAAGCACAGAAGAGAGATGTAGAATGTTGCCAGTATAATTTTGTTACAGAGGATGCAATTTTGTACTGCAAAACTCCTCTTGGGAACAGGGTAGTAATCCCTAAAGAATTGCAACCATATATAATAGCTCAGTGCCTTGACAGTCTACAGCATGCTGTGGGGAACAAAGAGCTATGAATGCTGTAACAGGTACATAGTTTTGATGGTAAACCAGACAGAGCAATGTTGATAAATGTATATGGAACTGTTTCCCTTGTACACACAGGGCATAACTGTCATGAGTATGGATTCTTTTACAAATTCTCCCAGAGGCTTCAGAACCATTCAGAATTGTTGCCCTGGATATCATAGGACATATTCCACAAATGCACAAAAAATAAATATATCCTCTCCATCATTGATCGTTTTTCCAGGTGTCTAATTCCACTGCCACTTGCTGATATGATGGCAGAAATGGTAACTCATGACATTGTGAACCATTTAGTCTTGCCCTTTGGAAGCTGTGATGCTGTTATGGCCAATCAGGTGACTAATTTCATGTCCATCTTGTTTGTACAGGTATGTAAATTGTGAATTAAGAAGTGGTGAACAATCACTTTCCATTGTAAAGCAAACTGCCACCATGAACATGTCCACCAAACTATAGGTGAAATTCTGTCCTATTATGTAAATAAGACACACACTGACTGGGACACGTATATTCTATATGCTTTGTCTAAATATAATAGTTTTCTCCATGAATCCTCTGAGTCTCCACAAATCCACTGGGTATACACCCTATGAGGAGGTGTTTGGGGAAAGCTATGAATACTCCATTCAAAATGGATAAGCTACTGCCAGATGTAGAACTTATAGATTTCAAGGGTTGGCACACCACCTTGAAACCATTTGGAAAAAGGTGCAATGAAATAATTACAGAGCCTTGTCAAGCAAATCCAACAGAGTAAGAAAGGAGCTATACTTCTCCCTTACCAACCAGATGATTTGATTTTGCTTCACAATTCAGCAATTGGAAAAGGGAGAACAAAGGAACTGTTGTCTCTGCATGAAGAACCTTATCCAATCATGCACTTAGTGTCTCCTCTTAAAGCAAAAATCCAACTGTCTGTCTGTACTCTATTAGTTCATTTCAACAGGTTAAAGCTATATCATGGGCAAGCTCAGTTGCCTCCTGCTGGACTACCTCAGAATAAAGAATCCATAACGAGCAAAGTTGAGATAAAAGAAAGTCAAGCCACCGCCAGTGCAGACTAAGTATGCTCTGTTGTCTAACTGCCCTTATGCACTGAGGTCAAGCAACTGAATATATACGAGAGTGATTCAAATGAAAACTTTAAAAGTGCTATAATATTTTTAATTGTAACAATGAAAAAACTTAAATGCCACTTTTGGATGTAGTCTCCATGATGTCTGCTGTACTCATTCCACCACTTCAGAAGTGCATAGATACCACAATTAAAGAATTCTTTTTGTTGTGTGTGTAGCCAGTCATGCAACACGGTTTCCACCTCTTAATCACTTCTGAAATGTCTGTGCACCAAACAGATGAAAGCCACTATGAGCAAGGTGAATAAGGGGGATGTATCAGACAGTCAAATTTAATTTCCTGAATAGTTTCAGCTGCCTTATGGGCTGTATGCAGTCGGACATAGTCATGCTGTAGCAATATTCGTAAAGTCAGAAGTCCTCACAGTTTACTCTTGTTTGTAGGTTGAAGTGGATTTTTCAGCATGTCTGAATGAGTACTACTTACTGCCTTTCACCTATACATGTAATGCTCCAGAATAACTCCATTTGCATCCTAGAAGAAGATAATGTGGAATATTTTTGGTTTCACTGATGAGCTGTGACGCCATTCCTTGCATGACCTTTTCATTTCCAGTTGGTGACAGAGGACCCAAGTCTCACTGCCTGTAACAATTTTTCCCAAAAATGCATCACCTTCAACGTGGAAATGATGAAAAAGTTGTTCACAGGTATCAAAACATCAACTGTCTTTCAATTTGGCTGTCAACTGACGCGCCCATCCTGCAGATAACTTATTGAGATACAGTACATTGTGAACAATATTCTGCAATGAAACAATACTAATCTTCAAACTTGTGGCTATTTTGTTCAGTGTTATGCATCTGTTCTTCTTTACAAGCCCCGTCACTAATGTAACGTTCTTGTCCGTCACTATGCGGTGGGCCTGCCCTGGTCTTGTGGCAGCCTCCACAGAAGTAACACCACTTTTTAAACTTCCTACATTACTCATACACTTTCTGCAATGAGAAACATGAATTTCCATACTGTGCTGTCATTCTGTGATGAATTTTGATTGATCTGACATCTTTACTACACAAAAAGCATATTACAAATTGCTGCTCTATCATGGTGCATGTTGGTGTGGCTCCTCTTGTGAATGCTGCTGCCTTCTGCTGCATTGCAGCATCACTATGCCACCTGTTTGTCACTTTCTAAACCTCAAGGAACACTACTGCCACTTACCAACTCCATCACACAACTTTTCAAAAAATTTATGGAACATTTAAGCTGTTCGTTTGAAGCACCCTTGTACATTATGTCCAAGTAAAGTTAATGCTGCTTTTTGTTCTGTATGTATTATGATTCCATTGCTCCTTGCTATTTCTCTGAGAGTGTTGCAGGGTGATTTTATTTTTAATTGTGGTCTATTTCATTTGTTCCATTGTGATCAATTCTTCTATGGTTTTATTGATTTCTTTGCGTTTCTTGTGTAATAAAGTAAATAACTCTGGTAGTTGCTTTACAACAAGAATGTCGCTAAATTACTAGAATCAATTTCCTAACTTTCTCCTCTGCAGAAAGGATAGTTCTGTAGGACTGTGGCGGCCGCACCGTTCAAACACGCGAAGGGCTGAAGTACACCAAAGCTGACACAAGTAAGCGACGTCTGGCATTCACGAGTGCAGCTATACCACTACGCCAAATTTTGGCAACATTGTGTCACACACCAGACGCACGGAATGGGGTGCTGGTGTGAGGTATCTTGTCGACACGGGTTCGGACCTTTCAATATTCCGCCGTTCTATGTTACGGGAATGCAGGTGGGTTGAGCCACTCTTCCTCACAGCAGTGAACAATACAGCTATTAAAACTTACGGCACACACAGCCACAATTTAGATCTAGCTCTACGCCACACATTCTCGTGGACTTTTACTGTGGCCGACATTAATGAGCCGATTCTGGGTGTGGGCTTTCTCGGCTACTACGGGCTGCTAGCCGACATCTCAAACGGCCAGCTCATCGATGCGACAACGAATTTAAAGATAGCGGGACAGCACCGGCAGGCCGCATTCTACAGCGTTAAACCTGTAAAGTGCCCCGGACCTTACGCTGACATCCTCGAAAAATTCCTTGACCTCACCCGCCCAGCCGACGCACCGAGAGACATTAAACATTTGACGGTGCACCACATAATAACGACATCCGGACCCCCCACATATTGCCACCCACGTCGACTCGTGCCCTATAGGCTCGCAGTGGCAAAGGCAGAACTGGAGGCCACACTGCGGCAAGGCATCGTTGTACCGTCGAGCAGACCACGGTCATTGGCGTTACACTTAGTACCCAAAAAAGACAATTCGTGGCGCCCGTGTGGAGACTATTGTGCCCTTAATTCGGGAACGGTGCCAGACCGATACCCAGTCCCACACCTGCAAGACTTCAGTTACGCTTTGGCAGGCTGTGCGGTGTTCAGCAAGATAGATTGTGCAAAGGCATACACCCAGATTCCGGTGGCGCCTGAAGACATTAAAAAAAACAACTATTGTAACGCCCTTTGGACTATTCGATAGCCTGTTTATGACTTTCGGTCTTCGGAATGCTGCCCAGAGTTGGCAGCGGTTCCTGGATGGCGTCTTGCGAGGCTTGCCATTTGTTTCGCGTACCTTGACGACATCCTGGTGTATTCCGAGTCGCCCGAGCTCCACCGCCGCCACCTAACGACCGTCTTTCAGCGCCTGAGTGAAGCCAACATCGTTATTAATCCAGTGAAATGCGAATTCGATGTGACGGAAATCGAGTTCCTCGGCCACTTAATTACCCCCACTGGATCGACGCCACTACCGGAGAAAGTACAAGCGATACTGAACGTGCCGCATCTGCAGACACACAAAGAATTACGCCATTACCTCGGCATGTCCAACTTCTATCATCGATACCTGCCCAATGCTGCCACCGTGCAAGAGCCGTTGACTAAGGCGATACGCGGTCCTATCTCGAAGGGAAGGACTCCGGTGAACTGGAAGGACGCAATGCAGCAGAGCTTCACGGACTCGAAACGAAATATAGCAGAAGCGACGCTGCTCGTGCACCCAGTCCATGACGCGGACATGGCTGTAGTCGTGGACGCCAGCCAGGCTGCCATCGATGCGGCGCTACAACAGTGCGTTGGCCGGAGCTGGCAGCCTCTCGGTTTTTTTCTCTAAAAAGCTGTCCGAATCGCAACGCGCTCGGAGCGCTTATGACCAAGAGTTGCTTGCGGTTTATGTGGTGATGAAATACTTCCGACCATCTGTAGAAGCTCGACAATTCGTAATTTTCACCGACCACAAACCGATTACCCACGCGTTCCAGAACAACCACACTAAGTGTTCACCACGCCAGCTCCAGCAACTGGAGTACGTGTCGCAATTCACGACAGACATCCGACACATTTCGGGGATAGACAATACCGTCACCGATTGTTTGTCCCGAGCGTGTGCCATCATCTCACCCCCTGTGAACTTTGAGGATGTCCCCCAAGCACATGAGAGTGATGAAGAACTGCACCGCTTCCGTCACGACACTTCCAGTGGCCTGAAACTGGAGCTGGTGCCTGTCCCTGGCTCTGCACGGAAGATTTGGTGTGACATCTCAACCGGCACGCACCGACCATTCCTTCCGGAGAAATTCTGGCGCAGCACCAACACCACGGCGACGTTCGTGGCTGCGCATTTCATCTGGCCCGCGCTTCGGAAGGACTGCTGCGAATGGGCGTGCACTTGCACGGGAGGCACACCCACGCACCTATGGGCACCTTCCCTGACACAAGACGCCAATTTGTGCACGTGCACACGGACCTCATTGGCCCGCTTCCTCTCTCTCAAGGCAAGCGGTATCTGCTAATTGTGGTGGACCGCTTCACTCGCTGGCAGGAAGCAACGCCCGTCGCGGACATCACCACCGAGACCGTCGCCACCGCATTCGTCGACACCTGGGTGGCACGCTTCAGATGTCCTAGTCACGTGACAACTGACCGCGGCCGTCAGTTCGACTGCGCGTAGTTCACGCACGTCGCTAGACTGTGTGGCATCCGGTTACACAGGACAATGATCTACCATCCGGCATCGAATGGCACGGTCGAACGGTTCCACAGGATTCTGAAAGCTGCCCTAACTTGCCACGACATCTTGCCCGCTCCAGCAGTCACGCATTTCTTCAACCCGGAGGAAGATCTGGTTGCAGACGACACTCCCTCTGCCAGCAGTCAGACGGAGCGCGCACCCGTAGCCGCCGGTGATGCACTGCTGCAGCCTGCTGTCATCGCGCCGCCACGTGCACCTTCCAGCACCGTGTCCACCACAGGCGCACCGGTCGTCCCCACCACAGCTGCCAGCAGACTATGTCATGCACGCTGGCTGCCGCGTCTGATTCAAACGGCCGTGCTGCACCACCAACGTGCCATGCCACCCAAAACAGCAAACACGCGCCCGAGCCGCCAAACGCCGTCAGAATCCGACGTCCACGAGCTCCTGTCTGAGGTAGAGATCCGGCTACAGCTGCCTGCACCCTCAGCCGGTACCTCCAGTCGAGCCCCGGAAAACACCTCCTGTGTCCGTCGCAGCTCCTGGACCTGCGTTTGTGTCCCTCTGTCTCCGCTGCATCGGGCGTTGAGGCCGGTTCGGCATCCGCATCAGTTTAACGTATTCGCGTCGCTGTCAGTTCGAATGCTGTGCTGCATTCCCGCGACTAAGTCACTCGGTGAACTTGTGGAACGTTGTAACATATGAACACTTGGACTCGCCACTCTGAACAATGTAAATAGCAAACTTTTTCTGTAGCTCTTGTGGATGCCCGGCGTTATTATTAAGATGTCAGTGCATTTGAGACGTCATACCAAACGACCTGCAGTGCGCGTCTTTGCCGCACATGCCACGGACAGTTGTAGCCGGTGCTTCACGCTGCTGTCACTAGCCAACCGCTTGAGGACACACCCACTGCACGCTCACCAGTCCGGCGAGCTGACGTCACGGGCCGCCGCTTCGTAGCAGCTACGGAGCTCTGCTCTCCAAGGGGGGATCTGTGTGGCGGCCACACCGTTCAAACATGCGAAGGGCTGAACTACGGCAAAGCCGACACAAGTAAGTGAGCATTCACGAGTGCAGCTATACTGCTACACTGAATTTTGTCAATGGTGTGTCGTGCACCGGATGCACAGAACAAAGCAAGTGGACAGTGCGAGCCGGTCAACGCAACGCGACACACGTCTCTGATCCACCGACTTTGCCATCATGGAGCACGTGTGTCGAGTCAACATGGCTCCCCTGCAAACACGTACGCGCAGTCTGAAATGCAGTTGCTTGTTTCATGGAGTGCACCCTTCCATTTGACAGTGCCTTCCTCCCTTCCGCAGACATCGCGGCGCTTCCGCTCACGCTAGGAGCTGGACATTCGGCGATGCGGCCTTTATCTCGCTCGGTCCACGCGGTCACGCCACGGCTGATCACTGGAGTGTACACTTCACCGCTAGGGCAACACGCCTGTACGGACAAACATAAATGGTGCATTGCATTTGTAATGTAGTGTAAGTCTTCTAAAGAATAAATGTGTCACAACAAAACTGCTGTAGTCATTCCATCACCAAGTCTCTCCCTTGAACATAGTGCGTGGGCACATCAATAAAGCTGGTTCACCACACATTAATGACTGTAGGCGGTGATGCCACACGTCCCCGCTTCAGGACAATAAGTTTCCACAAAATGACATGCAAATATGTTGCGCTATGCTGTACTATAATGGTTAGCGAAGCAACAAGAACAGGACTCCGACTCTTGGCTTTGACCGATAAAGGGTGATAGAAATGTGGGCACCTATGCAGTAACTGTGTCTACTGTATTAAGCTGTTTTTAGTTGTCATATGACAAGTATTAGTATTTGGGCCAGAGGAAATGTGGATGTGCTGCTTGTACAACACAAATGCAATATGCTGGTTTTGTAAAGTCTTAAAAGTTTAACTACACTTGCAAGGATAAGACACACAGTGGTGATACATTGTTCCCTAATCAGTTTCATGCTGTAATCATTAGGAAGATTTACACTGAACTAGTTGAAATTGACTATACAGTAAGGTTTCACTGCCAAACCTAAGATGTGGGCAGTCATGGTTCAGTATAAAGAGATAAGTGGGTGAAAAAATATTTGTTGCACTGCCATACATTGTCTCCCACAAATAATGCAAGGTTCAGGTGGACACTTGAAGAGATTTACATAATGAACTGTTTCAATTATCTGTTGCTAACGATCAGCTTTTATAAACCCAAGTGTGATACTTGCATTTTAACAGCATAACACTAGCTGTTTCGCTGAATTGTCACTGCTAGTGCTTATTACCTTTATTTCCCCATGTGTTAGGCTAGCAGAGTTACTTATTTATTAAGCTGGTCATTTGAAAATTAAGGTTTCAATGGAAGGGGAATCTTTAACCCCCACAGACTCCAAGGCTAATCTTAGAGATTAGTTTATGAAGTAGACAATGCAGAAAGACTATAGTAATAAGATGATGAAGTTGGGGACATCACATATTTATTACATGCCAAAAAGCTGTAGTAACAAGATGAAGTTGGGGACATCACATATTTGTTACACTTTCCAACGCTCATGGAAGACCACTGTTGACATATAACTAAAGGTTCTTGCAATTTAACATCAGTCAACAACATTAGATTATGAAATAATTGTGTTTGAAAGTTGTGGAAACAGTCTGTAGATGTTGGACAACTTAGACCGTATGTATTTCACAGCAACCACATTTCTACACATGCATGCTGCAAGAATTTATTACTGTTTAGCAACAAATGTATTCTCTGAGTGATATTTGTCGTATTTTATATGCTGCCAAGGTAAGTATTTCTTTCATGATCTGTTGTGAGAGGTACAGTTTTCTACATCACTGATTTGATAGCTGCAAAATAACATGGTTTATACACTTTGTTGTGTCACCAGAAGGAATTTTACATTGTTCTATCATGAATCTGCAATGTAAGATTACTTAAGAGACTCAAGAAAAGATTGTGGACTGTAAGAAAAGATTGTGGACTGTAAGAAAAGATTGTGGACTGTAAGAAAAGATTGTGGACTGTAAGAGAATGCCAAATGAGGATAATTTCAATAAACTAAAATACTGATGGCTTTGGCACAGCCTGTCATAACATGCTGGCATACGTGACCCACAGGTATTAGGCCCCTCTGTACTGGCAGCCACCTTGGCAAAGGTGGGCATGATTTGGCCTCACCTGTAAGATCAGGCATGAGTACCACAGGGGTGTGCCCCTTTGTTCTGTATCACTGACCAGATCATTGTTTATTGTATTTAATATTAATTACACAAGACAAGATTTGCTGGGAGCTACTACACCTTATCTGTAACTGTTTCATAAATATCTCCTCATGATATAATGATTTCACATGAAGAACTCTGAACTCAATACATTTTTATTATAAGCTTATTGAATTATGTAATTTGCAGTACAACTAGTCAGCCAGTACAGACAGTGCTGTAGTAGAACCAACCACATGAATGCACTTACACTGGTTACTTGAGTTTTAAGTCCCTCAATTGTATGAGAAGTTGATATGTGTTTCATCTTGTTCAAAGCACCTCCAGCAATCCTCATACAAAGACACAATAGTGCCACTCTGCTGACATAATCTTCTGATATCTTTTACTCGTACATTGCCACTCTAATGATTGTGCCCATTGTAGGAAGAAAGAATAATTGATATTTACAAGCCATGCAGATGATTACTAATTTGATATTTTTATGCACAGTCAAAGCTACGTTCAGTTTAACTGCTTCTTTTTGCAATTTGTTATTTGGTCTTCTAATATGACATTTCTAGTTCTGAGTTTGTTTACTGGTATGAATTTTAGCCATTAACCTACATACTTCATTTTACAAAGCCCTAAAAGGGCCTATCTGTTGATGCAACTATTTCAAATGACCACACAAATGTCCATCCACTCTGTCTGAACTGAACAAATTGGTAAATTGGGAATGATTGTTTTACAACAAGCCACAGTCAAACATGTTTAAAAGTAAAGTATTGGATAGTGGTTTTCATCGACTCCCCTGTTTTAGCTTCACAAATGACTGACATTTTCTACTGGATTTTGGTTGATTCCACCACTCTTGTAATGCATCTGGTTGGCAGAGGAACATGTCCTTAATGAAGTCACCCCTTTTGGCATGTGCCTCTGTGTGCAGCCTGCTTGCATGTAGGGAGGAACTAATTCCAGAACCCTAGTTGAAAATGCCAGTACCAGTTGAAGAATAAATTTACAAATTGTAGTTTTTATTGCACTCAAATTCTGCCAACAACATTAGCTGTCTTTCATCTTCCAATCAGTTAGGTCAACAGCATTATAATGGTTTTAGCAACAACAGATGCTAATTACTTTTTAATGAATGTATGAATATTTGCAATCCCTTAACTGCTTAATCTTTCTAGCAATCTAGGAATACTTCGCCACAATTTAAAAACTTTATGGTTTGTGGCTTTCCCCTCAAAACTAAGACAAGGATATCACTAATCTGCAAGTTTCCCCAGCTCTAAATTCCATTTATACACAGTTAGGTTTGCAGAGCCTTTTATGGATTATTTTTATTCCTTAACTAAGCAGTGGAGTGATCTCCATTAGCTGTGCTCTTATGTCCCAACATTGTATTTTTGTTTAATTATGACATCCTCATCCTTCTAAAATTAATTATACCTTCACCAGTGAGATTAGTCTGTGCCATATACTGCCATACACCATGGCTGGGTGTGGCCAGTCAGCTGCCCATGTCATACATTCCAATTCTGATAACACACACTTCATGTCGAGCCATTGCAAGTCACCATGCATCTTATTGCATGCAGCATTACCATACAAACACTGCCGAGCAAACTTATAGGAATTGTACATTAATACAACACCCACATGATCTTATATAGATCTGCCACACTACTTCAATACTGGTGCTCTATTTATTATACACCTCTTATCACCTTTTATCTTATTATATCTGTTGGAGACCATACTTCCTTCATTTAATTGCCATAAGGTAAAAGCCCAATGAAAACTATGGTCAATGTGTTAGTTCCTGCACAAGTTGTGTATTTTTCACTGAGAATTTTTCTAGCATCACTTTGTGTGCCTGAGTCAGTTAGTCAAGTTTGACCCAATAAATTCCCTTACAGCAGCCCCATTGAAAAGATCAGAATGTTTGCTTAGGACATGCATACTCCAGGTGATTATTATTTCAAGGATAACTTTCCTCCAGTTACATCATTTTGAGAACTATGTACACCTGTTACTACTGTCTGTTTAAGAGATACTAAATTTGATGTGTACTATTAATGAATTAAATTCAAATTTGCATTATTTTGTCTTTTTGTGAGATTCAACCTCCCTGGAATGTTTCTCCAGTGATACTGACAACTTCTGCACACTTAAAGAAACAGCATGTGAAAATAAATTGCACTCTGCTCTGACATGCATATGGAGTTATTACTGGCCTGCATCTCTTCAGAAACCTTTAGATATTCAGTATACAACATTATCACTAACTCCATGCATCAATTCCGTGCTACATGGTACATGTCAGTTAGAATGATTTCACTTAGACTGTAAAGAAGTTTGAAGCTGCACAAAAGGAGTGTGTGTCCTATGCTTCTCTGCACCTCAACTGAAGATACACCACAAGGTGTAATCTATTTCAACACAAGTACACTCTGGACTCGCATTTGGGAGGACAACGGTTCAATCCCGTATCCGGCCATCCTGATTTAGGTTTTCTGTGATTTCCCTAAATCACTCCATGCAAATGCCGGGATGGTTCCTTTGAAAGGGCACAACCAACTTCCTTCCCCTTCCTTCCCTAATCCGATGAGACCAATGACCTCGCTGTCTGGTCTCCTTCCCCCGAAAACAACCCAACCCAATACAAGTACCTACAACACACAAGGAAGTTTGCAGTCCAGCTATGCATTTACCAATTGTGTGCCTGCATATGGAACAAACTATGACTATACTTCTTGCACATCCACCAACTTAATTACTATTGTTACTACAAAAACTAACACTGAGCACTTGAGATGAAGCTATGCCTAGCTGCCTCTATGAATAAGGTAACCGCTTTTAAGAATATGTCACAAACACCAAGGGTCAGGAACAGAGGATACAAGGCAATATACATAAAGGGATTTACAATGTCATTTGATTTTTGCACCCAATCTGTAGAGACGTATTGTGTATGAAATCATTATTACTGCAGCTAAATCAAACAACAGTGACAGCCACTGCACTACAAGGTCTTCAGTTCAGCTCCAAGGGGACCTGAGTTTCATTCCTGGCAAGTCAAATAAATCAAAGGAAAGATTTCTAATGGACCATATTTTGATATCACATTTTTATTTTCACTTATTGATCAAGCAATGTGTACTTATAAAGGAAAGGAAGGGCAACACACTCGAGGAAAAATCACATCAGTATATAATATTATTTGGAAGGTAACATTGAGGCATCAGTGGTACACTCACTTTAAAAGAAGGGATAAATGATAGTTGCACCAGCTTAAGGTAGGAAAAATCAATGAAGGATAGATGAGGTGAGTATCATGATCACTTAACAGTGGGTTCACTGCTCAAGTCACTTTACAATGTAAGTTTTATTCCTAACTTTTATGTTGATGCTGCTTTTTTGTGCTGCATTTGTCATGATATTCATTTTCTATTATGCATAACATTTGTGCTAGTACTTAAGGTCATGACAGTTACTGCTTGAAGTTAGTTGCAGTGTATGTTGTATAAAGTTTGTTGCGTGATGTTTATTCAGTTGTGCATCATTTTTCATGTATGTTTTACTTGCAACATTGTGGGACCTATGTTCTGGAGTATTATTATAGTAATGAAAGTTGATGTCAGTGTAATGAAGCCTTGAGAAAGCTTCCCCCTGTTGAGAGTAAGGAAATAATGTTTCTTATGAAGTGAGAGTCCTATTGAGTGAGCCAGTATCAGGTCAGGTAAGGCAAACTATATTCTTAGCAGACACATTAAGTAACGGTGTTCAAGAGTAGTTGTCAGTAAACAAATTACTACTAATTTTTTCTCCTTTGTAGCTCATTCAGCAGGTACATCAAGTAGCCCACTCAGATGAGTTACACAACCACATGTTACCATGGTAATAGGCATGCAGATATGAACTGGACATACTCCACATCTCCTGTATTGTGTGTATTCTAGAAAATTACCTCACAATGTATTCTTGACCATGGTCATCCTTTTACTGTGTTGACCACCATTCAGATGTCTCTAAGCACAGATGTGTATGCTGGCTTTCGTTTCTGTTTCCACCAACACCTTGGAGAGGTTACCTGTATCATTAACATTCCTCTGAGCTGCTTAGAGAACTTCATGCAGCAATGGGTGTAGAGACCTGCTGGTTTATTGCTAATCAACCTTTCAGTTGTGACTCCGAAAAATTGAAGCTACACTAGCCCATCCTAACCAGACCACCTCCTAGCTAATTTATGTAGAGAGGTTTGTTTTTACTTGCAGTAAAGAAAGGCGAATAGGAATTACTCTTTCAGTGACTTAGTTTCTTAAGCATCTGACAAGGCATGACTATAGTAATTTGTTATCGAGGTGATACCCTGGTGGTTGGCTGCTGATGCATGCTATTGCAGTTTGTTTTGCACTTTCTGCTGTCATTCTTTAACCTACTGTCATGTCAGGGTATCTATTCTGTTTTCCTTCTTCTGTTGAGGAGAGGGTAGTCTGGCTATGACACTCCAACAGTGCCAGTTCCCATCTTACTTTCCAGCCATACCTCTTTTGTCACAGTGTCCACTTTAAGTATTCCCTGAAGATTTATTGCTAGGTACAGATTATGCCTTAAATAGCTTACTAAGTAAGTAAATCAAACAATGGAAACTCCAGGTAGGACTATCAACAATGTAGGAAAAAGCAGATTTGTACTTACTGTAAAGAAGACACATCAATCTGCAGACAGGTACAATTAAAAGACATTTACATAAAGCTTTCAGCCACAGTCTTAAACAGTATAAGTACTGATGAAGACTGTGGCCAAAGGTTCACATAAGTGTCTTTTAATTGTGCCTGTCTGAAACTTGTGTCTTCTTTACAGTAAGTATCAATCTGCTTTTTCTCCATTGTTAACTAAGTAAGTAGTCAGTGTAATTCTTTAGTATCCCAGTCAATTGAGAAACCACTTACCTGTATCCTGAATTTTGCATCTACTCTGTTGTGAAGTAAAATCAAATCATTATCACTGCAAGTAAATTAGTCACCAATAACTGCTACTACACTGTCTTTTGCCCCCACCAAGTCTACAGTGTGTGTATTGTATCAGGTTTATGTGAGTTTCCTTCATCATATCTTGTGGTAAAAAGATGTTTTCAGTTGATAATACTTTTATGTACTAAGTTACTTAAGCAAGAGACTCCCACCTAAACCTAGGGTTCACAAATTCATGAAGGTTCATATCTCCACATCAACCTCCAAAGTTTCTCACATCAATTATAGTACAGATTTCTATACTTTCTATTCCCATGCTTCTTTGGCATCTACTCAGCACATTTCCATGCCTAAATCCATTGTTACTACTTTACCTCAATTACCCTCCATGTGAGTCCTTTGCTGTGAACACCTGTTTCCAGTTCATCATAGAGCGAACCGACTGGCATGTTACACAACGCACTGGATTACCAGGAATTTTTTGAGCTCGGACAGCTGGTTGTGACTGCTTCGCCTACTCTTCATACTTCCAGGTTACACATTATTCCTCATAAATTGTCACAACATTTCCTCAAGACAGCTTTTCAAAAAGCATATGCTTTGCAAACTTCTTGAGCACTTGTTAATCACAATTGCTGTGTATCTGTACAGACATCTTGCTTAAGTGTGGAATTCCTAAAGTCCTCTTTGATCTGTCATTCAGGCCCAAGAAACAATTTGCCCCCCCCCCCCCCCCCATGTATCCTGTTAAAACCTATACCCTTCTTCAGTACTGATCATTATAGAGTTGCCGGCCAGAGTGGCCATGCAGGAGTGGCAGTGCGGTTCTAGGCGCAACAGTCTGGAGCCAAGCAACCGCTACGGTCACAGGTTTGAATCCTGCCTCGGGCATGGATGTGTGTGATGTCCTTAGGTTAGTTAGGTTTAATTAGTTCTAAGTTCTAGGTGACTGATGACCTCAGCAGTTAAGTCGCATAGTGCTCAGAGCCATTTGAACCAACCATTATAGAGTTGTAAACATATTCAGTATGACAATGGCACCCTCTTGCTTTGTATTTTATGCTGACTTTTTTCCTTTTTTTATATTATGATGATGTTTGATCTGTGATCATTCAGTTGAATGTTTTGTGTGAGACCACACAATCCTACTACCATTCAACCACCCATACTCACTTGTCATGACACACTAGTATTCTTCTTTATTGTCAGATGGTTGCTAAAATGAAAAAATCAATCAAGAAGATTAGGAGAGAATTTATAGTAGACAGAGCAGATAAGCAAGTGTTAGTATCCCACTCAGACAATGAATTAACTACTCAGTTCTAGTATGATGGTTGTAGAGAAATTAAGGGCAAGGTTTAAATGGATTGTAAACTGTGCTGTTATTTTCCGTATATGTAAATGATCTGGCAGACACATTGAGCAGCAATCTGTGGCTGTTGGCTAATGATGCTGTGGCGTACAGGAAGGTGTCATCACTGAATGACTGTAGGAGGATGTGAGATTACTTAGACAAAATTTATAGTTGGTGCAATGAATTTCAGCTAGCCATGAATGTATAAAAATGTAAGTTAATGTAGATGAGTAGTAAAAACAAACCTGTGATGTTCCAATACAGCTTTAATAGTTTGCTGCATGAAACAGTCATGTTGGTTAAATATCTACACACAATATCCCAAAGCAATATACGATATGCATGTAAGGATTGTAGTAATGAAGCTGAATGGTCAACTACGGCTTATTGGGAGAATTTTGGGAAAGTGTAGCTCCACCATATGGAAGATGGTGTATCGAATGCCCGTGTGACCCATTCTTGAGTACTGTTTGGTTGTCTGGGACTCCCACCAGGTCAGGCTAAAGAAACACATCTTAGCAATTCATACATGTTCTACTAGATTCTGCTAGGTTCAAACAGCTCAAAAGTATTATGGTTCTGTAACTCAGATGGGAATCCCTGTATACAAGGTGAGTTCTATTCTAGGAACCAAGGATTTGAGGCTGACTGCAGAAGGACTCTACTGCCACCAACATACATTTCACATATTGACCACTGTCCACTAATCAGCATGTATTAAGAAAGCACTGCAGATGCAAAACTAATCTTGCAATTTTCTCACAAGATACTCTGTGAATTATGGATGGAGAACAACAGGCAGATTCTGTATTTCTGGAAAGCATTTGACACAGTGCCAATGACAGACTGTTAGCAAAGGTCCGAACATATGGAATAGGTTCCTAGATATGTGAGTAGATTGCATACTTCCAAAATAACAGAACTCAGTATGTTGTCCTGAATGGCGAGTGTTCATCGGAGAAAGGTATTGTCAGGAGTGCCCCAGCGAATTGTGATAGGACTGTTGTTATTCTGTATATACATAAATAATCTGACAAATTAGGTGAGCAGCATTCCTGATGATGTTGTAGTATATGGAAAAATGTCATCATTGAGTGACTGTAGAAGGGGTACAGGATGACTTAGACAGAATTTCTGTTTTGTGTAATGAATAGCAGCTTGCTTTAAATGTAAATTAATGTAGATAAGAAAAAAAACCTGTAATGGAAATAAATTATGGTAGGTGGATTGCTTGACACAATCACAGCAATTAAATATCTAAGTGTAAGTCAGAATACATTAAGAAATGGAACAAGCATGTAGGATTGGTAAGAGGGAAGCTGAATGTAGACTTCAGTTTATTGGGAGAATTTTAGGAAAGTATAGAACCTAGAACACTGTGCAAGGTGCCCCCAAGCCCTAAACAAAAGTAACTGTTGCTATTTTAATTTTACAGAGAGGCCGCCTTTTTGTCTGTTGCCTCTCAGACAGTCAATCCTAGGATTTTGTCAATTACTTATCACTTATTTCATCTCTGGCAACGTTTTTTAATGTGAAAAAATGCAGAGCTTCACCATTGTTCAGAGTCTACATTAAACTGCGAGTCCCCCTACAACTGGCTGGGTAGATCAGTTCAAAGTTTGAGTAAGACAGTGGTATATCACTTCCAATAGGATGATGCTTAGTAAAGCAATGGAGCTGTATATATTGCTTGTGTGGCACTGTTCAAGCTGTTTTAGTCTAATTTTATTTTCATTGTTTCTATAAAGTTGGTACACATGGATGCTGAAGAATATTCATAGTTTACACCCAGAAAGCTGGTTCTTGAGATTGTTAAGGAAGTGGTGATAGGTATACAGTGTCTCTATTCCAATAAATGGCAATAAATATTTTTCAGTAGTTTTTTTGCAATATCTTTCCACAGAAACAAACTTGTGACCACTCACATTTTCCTCTTGTTATGTGCTCAGTGAGCCCTGTTAGGTCTCGTGTACTTAGCAGCATTCCAGTATGTGCTGTACAAATCTTTTGTACTTAATCTCTTTTGTAGACAATCTACAGTTTCTTAATATCTTACCACTTGTTTAAAGCCTGCTGTTTGCTTTACTTACATATGAGTTAATTAATTGTTTCACTTCATCCCTACACATTATTTCTCTCAGTTATGACATATCTTACATTAATAACTGATTAATTATGATGTTTTACATTCTATGAAATTGATACCTTTACAATTCAGTTAATTAAGAACTGCCAGACTGATATTTTTTCTAGATGTAAGTGGATATGTTTACAACTTTCATTAGATGAAACTTCCTTATCAATAAGTGCAACATCTGCAACAATTCTATGATTGTAAGTAACATTATCTGCTAAGGTATTTACATCTGCATCTGTATTCTTCAAGCCACTTTACAGTGTGTGTTGGAAGGTACTTTTGGCATCACTGTCTGATCTCTGTCTTCCCTTTTGCATTGTTAAATGTCACATAGAAAGAATCTTCATCAATGAGTCTCTGTATTACCTGTAACTTGTTGGATTTTCCCATTGTAATCAGTTCATGAGGCAAGTGAAAGAAGATTTAAGAGTTTTCCCATGAACCTCAGCCTGGCATGTGGTTTTCCTATTATTTGTTTTGTATAGTTATTCCACCTTAGATCACTCCATATAGTTACTCCTAAGTATTTTATGCTAGTTACTGTTTCCAGAAATCCATCACCAATACTGTAATTATACAATAGTGAATATCTTTGTTTATCTGCAATATGTTACATTTATTTATGTTCAGGGTCAACTTCCAGACCATGGACTATTCATCAATCATCTGCAGGTCTTCCTACTATTTGTTACAGTTTTCTGTCAGTGCAACCACATTACAGACATCTGCGTCATCTGCAAACAGTTTCAAGTAGCTTTCAACATTATCCACCAGATCACATATATATACTGTAAACAGTTGTGGTCTTGTCACACTCCTTACTTCTTTTCAGTATTCCTGAAATTAGTTTTATCAAACAATAGAAACTCCAGGTAGGAATACCAACCATATAGGAAAAGACAGATTGGTACTTACCATAAAGAAGTTGCATCAAGTTGCAGACAGGCACAATTAAAAGACTCACATATAGCTTTCAGCCACAGTCTTCATCAGTAAAACACACACACAAGCAAGCACACCTCACATGCACATGACCACCAACTCCAGCATCTTGGGCCCGAATGCAAAATCACATTGGTTGCAAGCAGCAATCTGGAGGGGGTGGGTAAAGGGAAGGGGAAGGGATAGTAGTGTACAGATTGGGAGAGAGATGTATGCTGTCTGGTGGAATGTGCAGGGCTTAGACTGCCCACAGATGGAGTGTCACGAGGCTGTGGGGCAGGCAGGTGGGAAAAAAGGAGCAAAAAAGGAGAAGAGTGGGGAAAGATAGGCAGGTGTGTTGGCAGAGGGCTGTAAATAAATGACGTGGGAGATGAGAATGGGGAGGAGATGATAGGACAGAGGGGGTGGAAACTGTTGGGTGGAGGGTGTGGGGACAGTATGTTATGACAGGTTGAGACCAGGATAATTATGGGAGTGGAGAATGTGTTGTAAGGACAACTCCCATCTGCATAGTTCAGAGAAGGATCCAGATGGCTCAGGTAGTGAAGCAGCCACTGGAAATCAAGTGTGTTAAGTTCAACTGGTGAAGGATGTAGTTATGTTGTTCCAGTCCAGGAACAACTGGGTGACTGAACCACATGTTTTGCCAGGGCTTTGATTACCTATCATCATGCCCTGAAATGAGGAACATCCTACCACCCTCCTAAAGTGGTGTTCCATCACCCACCCAACCTCCACAACATCCTAGTCCATCCTCATGCCACCCCCAGTCCCAACCCCTTGCCACAAGGATAATATCTATGTGGAAAACCCAGGTGCAAAACCTGCCCAATCCTCCCACCCAGTACTTCCTATTCCAGTCCTGTCACAGGTTTATCGTATCCCATCAGGGGCCAGGCTGCCTGTGAAAGAAGCCATATCATTTACCATTTCTGCTACAATCATTGCACAGCTTTTTATATTGGCATGTCTACCAACCAGCTGTCCACCAGGACGAACAGCCACTGCCAAACTGTGCCCAAGAGCAAAGTAGACCACCCTGTGGCACAGCATGCAGCTGAACATAACACACTTGATTTCAATGGCTGCTTCACTACCCAAACCATCTGGATCCTTCCCTCCACCACCAGCTTCTCTGAACTGCGCAGATGGGAGTTATCCTTACAACACATTCTCCACTCCCATAATTATCCTGGCCTCAACCTGCAATAACATAGTGTTGATGAACAAAATGAGCTGAGTTTTGCAATATCTCTGTTTACAGAATCCTTATTGGTTTTTATGGAGGAGATTTTTATTCTCCAGAAATGTCATAATACATGAGCATCAGATGTGTTCCATAGTTCTACAACAAATTGACATCAGTGAAACATCTGCCCAATGAACCTTCTTGAAAATGGAAAGGATATGCCTTTTTGCAGTCAGTTGGTGCCATTCCCTGCTCTGGTGACCTATAATAAACTGCTGTCAGAAGGGGAGCAAGTTCTTCCACAAAGTCTCGGTAGAATCTTACAGGTATCTCATCTGGTCCAAATGTCTTTTCACTTTTCTATTCTGCAACCACTTATTTCAATATCTGCCATTTCAACATTCATGCTACAATTTACAAGAGGGACTATATTAGAATATTTCATGATGAAACAGTTTCAGCAGACTGATTTCCATGTTTTGGCCTTTTCTCCATCTTATTCTGTTTCAGTGCTAGTATGGTCACTGAACCACTGAATAAATGATTTTGATCTGCTTACTGATTTTACATGAGACCAAAACTTCATAGGCTTTTTAGTCAGACCATTTGGCCAAATTTTACTTTCAAATTTCTTGAATACTTCTCTCACTGCTTTCCTTGTGCTTATTTTCTCTTTGTTCAGCCTTTGTCAGCCGGTTTTTGACTTCAGTTACATCTATGATCATGCACCTTTTGCTTCTGTTGTAACTGTATAATATGGTTATTAAATCATAGTGGGTCTTTTCTATCCTTTAAAACCTTGATTAGAACATACTAGTGTAATGTGTATTTAGTGATGCTTTTGAATTTTATTTACTCAGATATTCTGTAATTTGTATCCCGCCACATTTTCTAAGCAAAACTATTTTCCTACCTTTCTTAACATTCCTTGTGTCACCCTTAGTCACTGATGCTCTCATAGCCTTTATGATCACTGATGATAGGTATAACATGAAGTGTAAGCATGTCATTGTTCTTCCGGTTGCTATACTATACTCAAATTAAAATAGTTTGGCGATTGACATTTCAGAGAGGCTGGTGGTAGGGTTCACACATTAGCCAAGCACAGATCTCTCTCTGGCTCTGTGTGCTCACTGTGCTGATTATTTTGTAGGCATATGCAGAGTCTTGACAAACAAGGCATGCTACATGGCTGGAGGGGGGTAGAGGAGCCAAACACAGAGTGATTTATGTCAATTGGATTAGCATGCAGCATGTAGTGTATGAGATGGCAACAACAACAATATCCCCACTATTGATATATGTCAATCAGAAAATTATTTTATTCAGACTACAGATATTACTTTTGTGAGTACATATAACTTTCCATACAAAATATCATGCTGCTTTCAACCCATGAAGAAATTTTCCACCCCATTTGAAGACATGCCTTGTATGAGGGTGGTTTCAAAAGTCTTGTAATCACCATGAGAAGTCAGTACTAGCACAATGAGTTGTTCATGTGATATTCATTGGACTTTTGCCTGTAAACACAAGTCACGTCAGTGCTCTTGGAAGAGAGCTGTGGTGGTGATGTGGCCCTGTTGTTGTTCCCGCATAGTGATTTGCTAAGATGGAAAAAAACAGAGATTCAAGCAGTTATTAAGTACTTCATAAGGAAATGTACGAAAGCAAAGGACATTCATTCCAGTTTCCAGAATACACTAGGGGGCCTCTGATTCTTCATATTTAACTGTTGCCAAGTGGACAAATCAATTTAAATTTGGTCAGGAGAGCTTAGATGATGAACAGTGCAGTGGTTGGCCAAGATGTGTCACTACTCCAGAAATCATTGCAAAAGGGCACAAAATGGTCATGGAGAATCAATAATTTAAAGTGTGTGAAATTGCTCATGCTTGCCAGATGTCATCTAAAAGGGTATATCACATTTTAACTGAAGAATTAGAAATGAAAAAATCCTCTGCAAGATGAGTGCCATGACTCTTGATGCTGGATCAAAAACGCGCACCGTTGCGTGGCAAAATTACACGAACTAAGATATGAATTGTTGCCACACACATGTTTTTCACCTGATATGGCTTCGTCGGACTTCCATCTCTTCCCAAAACTGATATTCTTTTTGGTGGATGAAGATTCTCTTCAAATGAAGAATTGATAGCCAGAGTTGACAACTATTTTGCTGTCCTGGAGGAAACTAATTTTTGAGATGGGATCAAGGCACTGGAACATCATTGGACCAAGTGCATTAATCTACAAGGAGACTACATTGAAAAATGAAAAATGTTTCAGTGATGTAAGTACTTTTTTTCTATTCTGTTCTGAGAACTTTTCAAACCACACTCATACGATGCTCAAATACTGTGACTAGATGTGACATATGGGGCCAGTATGAACATGATATCTAAGCAGTCTATAATATACAGGCATGCAGTGCACATGGAAGTATGTTATGAACTAACTGACTTTGAACATGAGATAATAATCACAAGAGATAATAAACACAATGAGAAGCAATAGTCACAACACATCAGAGATAATACAAAAACTGGTTTCCAAGGTCAACAGCATCTATGACAGACCTTCAGTATTACAAAGGCAATGTTTTCACATCCAGGATGACCATAAGTGCTCAACACTTCCACAAAGCTATATGGAGTGATCTATGATTTGCTATGAGTCAGATTACCACCATTTTGAAAGCAGGGCATCAGAAACCCACTCCTGCCAGGACTGTATGACTGTATGGAGCAAATTCACTGCATGATTTTCAACAACCAACAATCTATATCTTCATCTATGAAGATACTCCACAAGCCACTGTATGGAGCACCTCTGTAACACTTATGTGTTGTTTGAACCTATCAGAAACAAATCTAGCAGCCCGCCTCTGAATAGCTTCGATGTCTTTGGTCTCCTTTATAGATGAACCACTCTTTCTTTTAATACTCCCAATAAACTGAAGCTGACCACTTGCCTTCCCTACCACAGTTCCCACATACTCATTCCACCTCACATCACTCTGCAACATTATGCCAGATATTCAAACGACTTGACTGTGTCAAGCAGGACACTAGTAATACTGTATCCAAACATTGCAGGTTTGATCTTTCTATTCATCCACATTACTTACATTACTCCACATATAGGGATAGCTGAAATTCATCACTCCAACTAGAAATTTTGTCCAAGTCATCTTGTATCTTCCTACAGTCCCTCAACTTTGACACTTTACTGTACACCACAGTATCATCAGCAAACAACCATAGATTGCTGCCCACCCTGTCCACCAAATCATTTATGTATATAGAGAACAACAGCAATCCTACCACACTTCCTGATGGCACTGCTGATGATACCCTTCCTTGTCTCTAATGAACACTCACATTGAGGACAACATACTGGGTTCTATTATTTAAGAAAGTCTTTCAGTCACTCGCATATCTGTGGACTTCCATACACTTGTACCTTTGTTTACAGCCTACTTGATGTGTAATATAATAATTCATTTACTTTACAAGATGTCAATGAGTTTCTTAGTCAAAGCACTTGTGTGAAGTGTAATAAGATTTTGCTCAATTGATGTTTTTGGAATTCTGTGTAGACATTACATTTCCCATCATAATATTTTCTAGATTTCTGTTACAAATAGATGTGAGTGATATGATTTTCTTTTTCTATAAGCAGATTAGTTTTGTGTTCTCTTTCAGACACTTTTCTGCTTAATGTATCTGCAGTATATTATGATCAAGAGTGGAGCTTATTCACTTCACCCCTGTTTGACCCTCAGGTATTTTGGAGTTTTAACAATATCAGCTGATTTTCAATATTGCTAATACTAATTTGCATGTTACTTATCTTTATAGTGCTAATGCAACTGAATGTACTGACAGAACTCTTCCATTTTTGTTACATTTGAAGGAACATTTAAAGACAGACTACACCATTTCAGCTTTCAATTTGTTGTTCCATTCTAGTTCCTGTCTAATGAAAAAAGTGTCTCAGCACTAATTTTTGTAGTGCTGACAATTTCAACCCATGAACGTATTTCTTTTGGGGGAAACCTTACAATAATAGTTTGCAAAGTTAGTTGCAGAAGATTTCATGTGGTGCCTTCTTGTAGCCAAGTATGCTTCAGTTAGCATCTGACATTCTGCAAAACGTTGTTTCAATTTGCACCTATTGAGCAGCACACAGTATTTCTTAACAATTTCCCAGAAATTGTTTGTACACTAAGAGAGTTCACTACCAAGATTAACCATCTTGCAAGGTACATATTTTGTGGGTCATGATCAACTATCCATTTATAGCTGAAACATGATTTATTTGCATGTTCATCACCCAAATTGAATGATTCCAGCTCTTGGATGAGAAAATTAACACTGAATGCAAGTGGTTACTGTGAATACTTTAACTACAATAATAAATCAATTTTCATTCTTTAATTATTAGAGTGTTGTTGATTAATTTGGATACTTGATTTCCAAGTTTTGAACTTTCTTTTTCAAAATCTCTGAATTTTTATGTTTTTGTTTTCAGTAAAATTAATTTAATTTTGTATTGCCATCCAAAAGCCAAGTTTTCTTTTATTATAGCAATAAAGTTATTACAATACTAATATTAAAAAGGAAACATTTGCTAATGTTTGACTTTGCAGAACATTAGGAAGTGTTTCCATTTTAATATTGTAATCATGTTTGACCAAGCACTGACAAAAATTTCAATTAATTTTCCTTATAATAAATTTATGTCCTGGACTTATCCTTAGTTTTGTTTAGAATCAAATTGAAGAGTCATAAAAAATCAACATTGATAATAAGTTCTGCCACTTCTGTGATGAGGAATGTCCAGATGAATTGTTCAGAGAGACCGAGGTTGAGTGTGTGCACATGTGAGCCATAAACATGACTTGTTGAATCGTTTACTGCATGCAGATGAACAGGCTTATATACAAGTGATTAACATGGTGAAGATGGCACTGTAGTGCTGACCTTGGAAAATATGCCATTGAGATATAGTCTACCACAGGTGTTGTTGCACACAAGAAGTCTCTTATTATGAAGCAGACATGATGGGTGCGACCTATTGCCTTCTCCATGGGTGTCAAGGTGACTTAAATAGCCAGCACGGTCCAGCTTGTCTCCAGTGAACCATGCATTTACTTTGGAAAATTGCATGGATGTCTCCAGTTGTGTTGGTGATGCCAGCATATTTTTCATGATACCAGTACTGCTCAGGTGTGGTTCGGTCAGCCGCGTGGTTTGGCTCGGCAGGCATGACACAGTTGGTGGTGTTCTGCACAAACATGAGCACAACAAGATCAGTAGCATGTTGCAGCTGCATGGTAGTGATATGGTGGTTGGTGTTCTGTGCACCTGTGGCTGCAGCATGGATGGCAGGAGGCAGTTGATAGTTTGTTGATGTCATGTGGGGGTTATCATTATGGCTGGGTTTAGTGGTGTCAGAGTGGTTAGAGTTGGACAGAGTCAGCTCAGCTCATGGTTGACACACCATTGAGTACACAGCTGTGGAAACTGTGCATCATGCCTGCCACCATTATTGTCTACATTACTGATGTACTGTTTATGATGTGTGATTGAATCTATTCAATCCACTAGTTTAAGATGATCATCCAGAGGGTCCATAACATGCGTTCAGGCATGAGGTCAATGTCAGTCTTTGTACAAAGACAGTGCCATAATTGTGATGATGTTTTGTCACTAAGAACTTAATCATAAATGACACTGAGAATTTGTTCCTCTTGGGAGTGGTTGAGGTTATGAAATAGAGCAGCTTTTGCAGTTTTGTATTTATTGTCGGTTGGTGGTGTGATGCTGATATCACTTATAATTTTTTACTAAGTGGCTTAGAAGTATTACAAACTTGATGACATCACTGACTAAATCATTTCAAGTGAAGATATTATCCATGATGGCAAACCACAACGCTGGTTGGTCTGGTCTGAAAGATGACAGTTTGAGATGGCTCCTGTAGTTGGCAAATCATAATGTGGATTGGTCTGGTCTGAAAGATGGGAGTTTGAGATGAGTGCTGTAGTTGACTGGTTGACATGATGATGTTCCCATTGGGAGTACAGCTGGGCACATATTGTCTGACAGTGGCTCGATCTGATGTGTGGTACACGGCATGTTATGTGATGCAACTGGCTGCATGAGTTGCACCATGGTTGTGTATAAGATTGGTGTGGTTGACTGATTAAATATGGTTAAACAACCAGGTGGGTTGTCTTGACTTGGGTTTGCATTGTTTGCTGACAGAAGTGGATTTCTGAGTGAAATCACAAAGCACATTGCCTGACATATTCCATTGTTCAACATTGTTGCACACTAATGTAGTACCATCCAAGAGAGTGTTACCATCACTTTTTATTATACAGGCTACATTCATGGTGCTATCCATAATGGAAGCTGCACAGCACAATGTGAGCATGTCAGCAGAATTGTGATTGCACAGCTGTCAGAAATGTTGAATTTCTACATGATTACGACTGTCAGGAGTCACCAATGTATTTAAAGGTTAATTTAGTATTCTTAATATTTGAAATATTATCCACAACTATCCTGTTCCAAACACACAGTACTTTGATGACTGTTTAGCAAATGCCTCCATTTTCAGGGTTATCAATTATAAAAAGGTGTATCTACAAATATCTATGCACCCCAATGACATTCTAAAAACAGCCATAATCTCACTATTCAATCTATTCAGATGAATGTTCATGCTGTCTGGACTTAAAAGCTCAGCTCAAACTTGGCCTATATAGATGATGTCGTAATTTCTCATCCAATAATGAACACTCAACAACCTCCCCAAATTAGTGTCCAACATCCTCACTCACAACAGTGTCTTAATAAACAAAGATAAACGTCAAATTCATTGCAAAGCAGTAATCTTTCTTTTTCACATCATAAATGCATCAGTAATTAGGCCCACACCACAACATGTTGACATCATCCATCAGCTGCCTCCACCACAAGACAATCAAGAATTCCACAGTTTCATATGTATGATGCACTTCTACAGGAGACATCTTTCACAAGCAGCAGCTTTGTGAGCAATCCTAACACAAGCCCTGACCTATGAACACACCACTGGCAAATGTAAACTCACATGGATGGACCAGAAGCAGACAGTGTTTGAATGTACCGAAGACTGCCTCACACAAGCTGTCATCTTAGCACACGCCTCTTGCAGATACACAGCTTGTCGTAACAGCAGAAGTGACTCTGCTATCAGCACTGTGTTACAATAAGAGCTATGTGGTGTACTGAAGCCACTCTGATTCATCTCTCATAAACTCACACCATCCCAAAGTAAATGGTCAGCCTACAATAGGGGGCTCCTGGAATTCTATGAGCCAGTTCAATATCAGGCAGGATGCTGAAGGACACCCTCTGATTATTTACATCTACCTACATCCTCTTACAGACTCTATCCACAACCCACCCAAAGATCCTTGCCCCAACATACCAACACTTGGACTATGTAGCTCAGTTTAAAATGGACATCTGCCACCTCAAAGATGCAGAGAACATCACAGAAAAATACTTTTCCTGTATCAGCTCCTTGACTTCTACTATTGATTATGAGCAGTTCGTTGAGGCACAACAAAGTGACCATCAGTTTCAAGTCCCCAGCTATGACTTGGACAAAAACATTAGAATTTAACTTTGTCATATCTCAGATGTGACCCTCACTGATGTTATGTGATACTGCTCATAACAGGATGAGCCCTCTTGTACCTGAATGCTTCAGTAGATCCATTTTTGAACAGCTTTACATTCTGTCATGTCCAGCAATTTGTCTTATCTTACACCTAGTTATGGAAAAATTTGTTTGGCTTGATGTTGAAAAAGACAGCAAACTCAAACATGCATACCATGTCAACAAAGTAAAGCCTGACATTCCCAAAGGATGTTTCCAACACATTCAAATCAAACTGATCAGTCCACTGGCAGCCTCTGACAGCTACCACTACATACTTTCGACGATCAATTGAGTCACACAGTGGGCTGAGATGTTACCACTTAAAGAAATTACAGCTAAGGCCAGTACAAAAACTTTCATTGAAACATGGATATCAAGATTTGGCTGTCTCACATTGATCACAACAGACCATGACAGATAGTCTGAGTCACCTTTCTTTAACTAACTATGCAATTTGACAGGCGCCACATGATTTAGAACCACTGCATATCATCCACAAAGTAATGGACTGGCAGCCCATCTGTGTAGCTGCACAATCTAATGCTCTGCTTCCCAAGCGGGAAGGCATGCCAGTCCCCAGCACAAATCCACTTGGCGGATTTGTGTCAAGGTCCGATATGCTGGCCAGCGTGTGGATGGTTTTTAAGACAGGTTTCCATCTGCCTTGGCAAATGCGGGCTGGTGTGGCGTTTGCTGTGTTATTCAGTGGTTTGGTATTTAACTAATTTGTAAATGAAAATGATAATCTTATTTTATTACATTGAGTAATTACTAAATAATTTTTCTCCCAGCTAAAGATTTGGTCAAGTTGCTAAAGAACTCCAAGTTAACGTTGTGTTAAAGTGTTGTCTGTAAGTTGCGTAAGTGTCACTAAATCACAGTTCATACAACAGATTCTATACAACTATTGATTATGATGGAAACAGTTATCTTCAGCAAAAAGATAATTAAAACCACTGAATATCAGCTGTGCACAACACTGACGTATGTTACCTGAAACAATATTCTTCGCAACTCATGCGTAATCAATTTCGGCTCCATACATCAGCTAGAAAAGTTTGTTATAACGATCGTGCTATGAGCACTGCTTTTAAAGAACCAATCTGATTCGAATCATTTTCATTAAAATGAGTTCGGGACCACCGGTGCACATTTATTTTTACGCATTTGTATTACGTTCGGCATTTATGTCTGCAGAGTTGCGTAATTTGAATTTGCCACTGAGATAATTGTTAAGATGGCAGCAGACAATTGATAGAGACTTTCTATTGTTAGACCAAATAAGTAAGTTTTGAAATGCTTATTAAACTCTATAAACTCTACATTTGTATTGTGCACTATTTAGACTTCATCAAGCAAACATTTGATTTGTTTCTAAGGAAAACACAGACAAAAACGCGATACAAATTGCTATCATCAATGGCTGCACTCCTTGCAGCGAAAAGAAATAATTAACACAAATAATGCTTAGTGAATGAGGAATTAAAGTTACAAATAATTATTCACTCATATTTATAATAATAATGAACTCTATTCTCAAGTAATAATTAACAAATAATTACAATTTCTTAACAGACCTCAGTTTGATATGCATCTGCAACCTACAAAAGCCAACCAACAAAAGGTAAAAACAAAGGAAGACAAACGCAGATCATAAAAGGAATTTACAATTATCATTGTCTTTGTATGATACACATCGATATATCCAATTGCATCATAGAATATTATATAAATAATTAATATTTATCATCATTTTCACTAGTTTTTTTGTATGTCGAATAGATAATGTTTATAACTGTTACAGGCATAATTTCCTCTCGTCGCATTGTAGCTAAAATTTATCTCGTGGATGTTACGATGCCCCTTGGGCTGAGAAAAAAAATTAGTTTATCTATTGTATATCTTTTTTTTATCAGTCCACGTAATCCACGTAGATTTGCTACTCTCAAGATGCAAATGTTTAGTTCCAATGTTGTATTAGACATGATAAAATTATAGTTGAATTGAGTACTTTAAATGACTTCAGTGACTGTAGTATCTCGGATATTGCTGCGGATACTTCCCGGATTAACTTATCCCCCCCATTTGGGTTCACTGGACTCGGAAAACTGGGAATAAAACCCTCCAAGGGGCTTCAAGAAAATACAGACACCTACTTTTAACAGTCAGGCTTGACATGAATGTAATAAAATATGCTGGAAAATGCAAATTTATGACTCTGTTGTAAGCATCTGAGATAATGAATGTTTCTTCATGGTGGTATATCATAACAATTGCCAGAGTCACTCATTTATCGAATGTCATAAGAATTTGCCGCTGACGTCGTAAGACCGCCCCCATGTAGAGCCGTTGGACTGCAGACAGGTAGTGGCTGCTGCTGGACCGCTGCCGGCCAAGTCGGTGGGGTGTCAGCTGCCATCGGCTTCATCGTGGTTTGGATCTGCTGCTGGCTAGAAGTTGCACTGCAGCAGGTCATGTTTCTCCTTTCCCACGTCCCTCAGTTTAAGACGGGTACATGAAATGTCAAAATATAAGCATCAGTGACAAGATAATTACTATTCTCATCCTGTGGAAAAGTTTATTAATTTCCATTTGACTCACATTCACATGGATGGAATTAGACTGTTTTTGGAGTATGTTCTGTATTTTGACACTGTTCATCACAATGTAGTGATTCACATGTAAGTTTATCACAATATGCACATTTTGAACACTGCACCGTTAATCATACAAGTGTCCGTAGTGTGCTTCGCTTACTTAAGCGGAATGTAAATATTTTCGTGACGCACTGCGTAGCCAACGTTGCATTATTGTTTAGCCGTGCGGCTGGCTGTACAGTCTGTCACATTAAATTTGGCACGCGAAGACGCTTTGTATCAAACTGCTAAAGGTCGTCAGTTGAAGTTAATTATTAATACAGTCAACAGTACTCAACGTTCATAGCATTGCTGCTAACTTTGACACTCCAAGAGCGTTCATAAGGTTACGTGATCACAGTTTTTATCACTGTTCATCATTATTCACTATATAAATCGCAGTTCTTCACGCGTCCACTAGTTCCTGCGAAACACGTTTCACTGTTCTGATTACTGTCAGTAGTTTTCCAGAGTACTTAACAGACAATCTATATGAAAATGACACTTTTCAAATAATGAGGTCTGGTACACTTGCACGTAAGTTGATATTACCATGACTGAATAACAAAATTTAAAATTTTACACTGTCACATAAACATGAGACAATATAAAACCTTCAGAATCTGCTACATTATCTTGACCATGAGATCATTACTGAACTGTCCAGATAACAGTACATTTCCGTTTTTATTACAGATACACATATTTATATATTTCTATTTTTTATTTTTTTTTTTTTATTCGGATTGTTATTTACCATGTTTTTGGGACAGATGTCCATGTTCGGTTTATCTAACCAGAATGTTGCTCATAAGAGCATTTTAAGTGACTTCATAATGAAACCGTGTACATTTAGATTTCGCTTAAATTCCCCCCCCCCCTTTCCCCCCCCCTCCCCCCCCTTCCCCCCCCCCCCCCCCCCTCCCCTGTCACACAGCTCACACACCACCAACACTCGCTACGTGTGTGGGACTACATGACTCAATCTTCTCAATCTTATGAAAATATTTTTGTTATATCCATTCTTACACACAAACAAATATATTATTTAAGCATTTTAATCATTTCTATCCTACGTATAGAAAGGTAAAATTCCTCACATTTAATGCAATAACACTGCAGTGTTTATCAAGTTATTGATCCCTGTTAGAGTAAAAATACATTTATTATGGAGATTCTCTACTCCTTGTTCCAATAATTAAAGAACATTACAGTGTAATACTTGATGTAAAAGCTTATAAACTAATACATACATAATATTATCAAATTATTACTGCTAATTATTTTACCATAAACATTATATTTCCAGTTATGGGGTAGTGCACTTGCACTTCTGATTGGTCCTTTGTATATTCACTTCATTTTTCTTAGTCCAGGGGACCGAGTAAAATGCTCTGCAATAGGTCTTGTGTGGATATACTTTCATATTATACTGGTAATCTTTTATGATTCCAGGGCGTTCCGTGAATACTTTGAGGTATCCAGATAATAATTCTGTTAATTGTCTAGCCTCTGAAGCATTAATGCAAGTTGCCTCCTGTACTTTCTCTTCTATTGTTGTGATGATGTCACTCACGTTGCTGGGTGTAACGTTATTTCGATTTTTGTGACACATCTGTGGGTGCTTATGATCCAACACTAACAACTTCTGTTTGCTGACAGAAAGATTCATTTTTCTCATCAGTGGAAGGTTTGCACCGAACTCCCGATCCAGCATTAATGTTATGGGTCACTGTTGGTACTTAAGTGCACATGTCCCACGGGCGAGTTCAATTACAGCTTCCCTTTCCCTAAGGAACTCAAGACCCAGAAGCACCGGTATGGACAAGTTATCCATTAGTAGGAACGTGCATAACAAGCGATCATTTCCCAAGGAAACTTCCACCTGTGTCTGGTATTTTATACTCTGTGCCTTTTTTCCCAATGCCCCTATAACGTTACAATTTGCAACCGGCAAAATCGGCAATCTTCTTATCTCCGATACCTTCTTGAAAAACTGCGTGTTCATAACTGATACATTCACACCTGTGTCAAGCAGAATAGTAGTTGTCACACCATTTACAGCTCCGGTGATACTTGCCTGGATATATTCCCTTTGTGGCTTATCAGAGGCAGCAGGTTTCTGATATAGCTCATCTTCGATCCTGTTGCCATCCTGATACCGTATCATGTTTATTTTTTGTTCCGTCGACCTATTGCCTTCATTGTTGGCCTCGGTCACCTGGCAAAGGCCTACAGGGACTGAAATTAGTTTGTTGGCTTCTGAGTGTTTTGTGTTGCTTCTGAAGGTACCTCCACTATTCTAACATTTTGTGAGTTTTCAGTCTGAGGAGGCCTGCTTGGATCCCACCATGGTGGATATTGATTGCTTGGTATAGGTATAGCCTGTACATAATTTATTGGCTGACCTGAATTGATAGAATTTTGCTGTGGCTGCCAATGACTTGGCCCTGGCTGTTGCCAATATTCATTCTCACCCCGCATATTTTTACGTTTGTCTTTATATGGACTGTCTGACCTGTTGTCATTTCATCTCTTTCGGTTGCTATTATTGTTTGGGTTTTCATTGTGGAACTGCCTCTGATTACCATTCGGTTCTTGGTGTTCTTCGGCTTTTGATAATTACTGTTATTATTATTAGGATAACCAAAATTATGCTTGTATGGATTCCTACTACTATTATTATTATTGTATTTTCCGTTACTATAAGCTTTACTTTTATTTTTCTTTGGACTGCCTTCACCCCTATTTCCATTATTTCCATTCCATTAATTTTTTCTATTAGGACTATTGGTATTGCTGATCACATCAGAATTTTTTCTGGCATCTTCTTGCACTAGATCCAGAGAATCAATTACAGAGAGAAATTCTTTCAGATCAGTGTCTGTAACATTAAATAATTTTTCTCTAATATGTATGGGTAATCTAGCTTTTAACACTCGCAATAAGTCTCTGGTGGTTACTGGCTCATCCGAGTACTGGGTCATGTTAATATATTTTTCAAAGTACTTTCTTAAGGAACCTGACTTCGGATTGTACATTTCTGCATTGTAAACAACTTTACGGAGTCGCTCTTGAGTAGACGCTGACCAGAATTGATCAAGGAACACCTTCTCAAAGTCATGGAAAGTCTTGCAAGTTTCTGCTGCATTTAATGCCCAGAGCGACGCATCACCAGAAATATGTGAAACCACAAACTGTATTTTCTGTTCTTCCGACCATGATTTTGGAAGAACACTTTTGAAGTTTCGAATGAAAACTACTGGATGTATGTTTTTCTTGCTTTCTTCGTTAAATATTTGAAACTGTCTATGCTTAATCAGGCTTTCTTCATGCATCAAAGTAGTTAAGTGCATGGAATTGCTGTCATTCACAGGTGGTGTGGTTACTTTATTACAAGTACATTCTATTCCACTATTATTGTTCCTTGGTGTCACATATTGCTCTGGTGATATAGATTGATTACTAAAATTTGGTCTTCCTTGTGGTGCATTAAAATTCACCGTTAGATTATCTGCGATCTTTTGCCAGTCAGTACCAGTGTTGTCATTACAGCATACTGTCAGATTTTCAAAGTTTTGATTTTCAGAGCTCAGCACCCTGCCTGCTTCTGTTCGGACTTGCTTTCGGATTTCCGAGGGAATGTCCTCCTGCATTGTTTCCACAGTGGTAGCCAAGGCTTTGAATTGGTTCTCTAGTCTATCTACTTCAGTTTGAAGACCATTGACCTGAACTGGAATGTTTGTTAACGGTTCAATAGTGGTTTTTACTGCATCGATCTCCTGCTTAAAATGGGTAGTTATAGCATTATCACGATCGACCAACACTTGATTTATCCTACGGAAAATTTCTTTATCTCTTTCCAGAAAAATATTGTTTATATTTTCCATAAATTTCTTTTCCTTTCCTTGGTCTCTGAGCTCCTGTTGCTGTTTTTCTATAAGCTTTTCCTGTCTACGTTTTTCCTTTTCCTGCTGACATTGTCTTTCTCGCTCCTGCTCTTTAATAGTAAACTTTTCAAAAAATGCTATTAGCATATCCTGTATGGAAATAGCTTGAGCATTGCTAACTTCTGCCCCTTGCCCAGAACAAATATTGTCATTAACTCCTAACTGGTTGAATGCAGGAGTGTCAGTTTATTTTGGCAACTCCTCAGTTTTACTATCACTCGGAACATCAGTTACTAAATTATCATTCATAATTAAATTTTCTAATAATTCGACAGAAATATGGGTAGATTGTTCGACCTGAGACTCTGATGTCATCTCTGCATGAGTATACTCATTCGGTTTACTTTTCTTTTGTTTAACCATTCTATCACCAATATAGCACAACAAATATATAAATCACTTACAAGCACCAATTGACACAAAATAATCTTATTACTAACACATATACACAAATAACACTTAAAAATATTATTCTCACAGCCAGAATATTCAATTATTACTACTTATGGCTGGAGGTACTGATTTTAATTTAAAATTGCACACTCAGCAATTGTTTGTGTGCTGCTATGTAATTACTGAACATGAGCATCTGTTCCTACCTGTATTGATTGAGAGTAGTGGACTGCACTGCTTATATGAAGTTACTCGTGTCTCGCACCAGCGCAGATACAGTTTCATACAGCAGTTTGGTAGGAAGATGTCAATGCTCATGTAACAAGTAAATAAACAATGATTAATAGTTTGTTTTGGTACTCTGCACACAATTTCAATAGATCACAATTTCAATTATTAAAATGAATAAATGTGCATTGGTGGCCCCACGTTGGGCGCCAGTGTGGCGTTTTCTGTGTTATTCAGTGGTTTGGTATTTAACTAATTTGTAAATGAAAATGATAATCTTATTTTATTACATTGAGTAATTACTAAATAATTTTTCTCCCAGCTAAAGATTTGGTCAAGTTGCTAAAGAACTCCAAGTTAACGTTGTGTTAAAGTGTTGTCTGTAAGTTGCGTAAGTGTCACTAAATCACAGTTCATACAACAGATTCTATACAACTATTGATTATGATGGAAACAGTTATCTTCAGCAAAAAGATAATTAAAACCACTGAATATCAGCTGTGCACAACACTGACGTATGTTACCTGAAACAATATTCTTCGCAACTCATGCGTAATCAATTTCGGCTCCATACATCAGCTAGAAAAGTTTGTTATAACGATCGTGCTATGAGCACTGCTTTTAAAGAACCAATCTGATTCGAATCATTTTCATTAAAATGAGTTCGGGACCACCGGTGCACATTTATTTTTACGCATTTGTATTACGTTCGGCATTTATGTCTGCAGAGTTGCGTAATTTGAATTTGCTGCTGAGATAATTGTTAAGATGGCAACAGACAATTGATAGAGACTTTCTATTGTTAGACCAAATAAGTAAGCATTTGAAATGCTTATTAAACTCTATAAACTCTACTTTTGTATTGTGCACTATTTAGACTTCATCAAGCAAACATTTGATTTGTTTCTAAGGAAAACACAGACAAAAACGCGATACAAATTGCTATCATCAATGGCTGCACTCCTTGCAGCGGAAAGAAATAATTAACACAGATAATGCTTAGTGAATGAGGAATTAAAGTTACAAATAATTATTCACTCATATTTATAATAATAATGAACTCTATTCTTAAGTAATAATTAATAAATAATTACAATTTCTTAATAGACCTCAGTTTGATATGCGTCTGCAACCTACAAAAGCCAACCGACAAAAGGTAAAAACAAAGGAAGAAAAACGCAGATCATAAAAGGAATTTACAATTATCATTGTCTTTGAATGATACACACCGATATATCCAATTACATCATAGAATATTATATAGATAATTAATATTTATCATCGTTTTCACTATTTTTTTATATGTCTAATAGATAATGTTTATAACTGTTACAGGCATAATTTCCTCTCGTCGCACTATAGCTAAAATTTATCTCGTGGATGTTACACTGGTTCCCCTTATTCTGCCTCAGTTACACTATTTCAGTGATAGCTGCGCAAACTCTGTCTCCACATACGTGTTCACCATAATTACTCTATCACACAAATATTTGGGGTTACACTCGTCTGGTATGAGATGTTCCCAGGGGGGTTGGGGGGTCTGCTTGAGGCTGAACTGCACAATAATACAATACAATGCAATGGACTGGTGGAAAGATGGCACCACATACTCATGTGCCATAGTGGACTTTGGTTGGAGGCACTTCCTTGCCTCCTTGGAATTCATTCAGCACACAAACATGATTTTGGAGCATCACTTGCAGAGGTCCTATATGGCGAGACACTGTCTCTCCTGATACACGTTTACAAGTCTCAACAGCCATGCCCACTAATCTGCCAGACCTAGTCGCTCATATTAAAAATAAATAAATATATAAAAAATAAAAAAATCTCCCACACTCAGTACCAAAAGCATTCATCCAAAAAGCTCTTCCAGAATGTGACCTCATCATGCTGAGAGATAGCACAGTATGTCCTGTGCTACAGTCCTTACACAGGGCCACAAAAAGTGGTTCAACAAGATGATCGAGCCTTCCTCATCTTACTGAATGGTAAACTAGCACCTTGTCCAATAATGAACCAAAACCCCCATGGACATTAAACAATGCCACATTCAATGATCATGTGGGCCAAGCACCCTCCCTCCTGTTGCACAATGACCCTCATCCTATCAGCAATATACAGTCTACCTCCGAACACCATCTAGAAATCACGACTTCCTTCTTGAGGATCTCACCATCAAAATTATAGGCAATAATTTCATCATTGAAGATCGACACACAGATCACCTGACTGTAGATGGTTTCATCACAGTGCACTTCCTTAAAACTGTTTTAGTGCCACAAGACATCAACACAGTCACTCTCACTTCCCAATTATCTGACAACAGCATGCTCTCCATCACAGCACCATGCTTACTCCTGATGTGATGGACTCTTGTCACATTGCTGGCACCCTCTGCACTGGGTTTCATATAGGCTGCACCTGCTGAATGCTCTCATGCTACAGTCAACCTCATCATGTTCCAGTCCACCTACAGGATTTTAATCTGTAGGCCATCTGGCATAACTTATCACTGGATGACAACACACTAAGGAGGCCTACCCACTTCCACGTTGTGCCACCACCTTGGTACTTCAGGCAGCCTCCCTCATCATGCTCTGCATAGGTGGGGAAGGTGGGGGGGGGGGGGGGGGGGAGACAGTGTAGTTTCACAGGTTGTAGGAGAAGGATATGCTAAGTAAACACATGGTGCCAATAATCTCAAGAACTATTTTTATTAAACGAAATGAGCAATCACAATACAGCATCCAAACATAGTGCAGTCCTCAGACCGACTGATCTCAAAGAGTTTCTTGAACCAGAGCTAGGTCGACTGCTGGTTGGCTCTGGTGCAATAAACTCCTTGAGAACAGACAGTCTTAGGACTTCACTATGTTCAAATGCTGTAATGTGAATTCCCATTTTGTCAATGAAAATGCTTCTATCAAGTATTAGGACCCATCTTATATAAAACTGTATGAATGGTGCTAAGTTAAGTAATAGCTCCAGTATGAAAAGCTGATCAATTATTTTATTATACATGTAATTCATCTTTCATGTGTTGATCCATTTCTTGTTAACATAAATATTACTCTTGCACTATCTACAAAGATAAGAACATCTACTTTATTAATATATCATAGAAAAACTTTTGCATATTATAAGAACAGTAGTGGATCCAATATCAAACCCTACAGCATACCAGTAGTAAACTGACTCAAGTCTAACAATTCTTCATTCAGTTAAATGTGAAGTAAACCAGTTATTACTTACATCTGCACCACCATACATGATAACAAAATTTAAGTTTCTCCAAAATAATGATATGGTTGTGCAGTATAATGCTTGTGATGATACTGATGTTATACTATGAATATGCTTCTACCAAATTTCATAGTTATCAGAAAAAAATGAGGAAAACAGTATACTTTTAGTTAAGACTATCACCATACGTTTCAGTCACACATTCATATGCTAATAAATGGTTGGTATTTGCAAATGTTTATGTGTTAAAAGTAATACAGTAGTTGTGTGTTTCATAATAATTCATTATATTTGTGTTATTCACCTAATGATTATGGAGACAGACTGACTTTAAGGAAGATAGTACAGTTTAACATATCTTTAATATCTATAAAAGGAATGAGTTATTGTACAATGGAACTTCACTTGCAGACTAGTAAGAAAAATATTTATCCACTTATTTTGGTCCCGTGACACCTTATGCAGATATATGACGAATCAATACACAACACAGAATTTAACATTACATGTTGTTGTGGTATTCAGTCTGAAAACTGGTTTGATGCAACTCTCTATGCCATTCTATCCTGTGCAAACCTCTTCATCTCTGAATAGCTGCTGCTTCAAAGACTGCTTGCTGTATTCATCTCTTGGTCTCCTTCTATGATTTTTACCCCCATATTTCCCTCCAATACTAAACTGGTGATCCCTTGATGTCTCATAATGTGTGCTACTGACCAGTCCCTTCGTTTAGTCAAATTTTGCCATAAATTTCTTGACTCCTCAGTTCCACTCAGTATCTTAGTTACATGATGTATCCATTCTACATTCATTCTACATTCTGATATTCAGCATTCTTCAGTAGAACCACATTTCAAAAGCTTCTATTCTCTTCTTGTCTAAGCTGTTTATCATTCATGTTTCACTTCCATACATGGCTACATTCCAGACAAACACCTTCTGAGATAATTTCCTAGCACTTAATTCCATATTCACTGCTAACAAATTTCTTTTCTTCAGAAATCCTTTTCTTGCCATTGCCATTCTACATTTTATATCTTCTCTAGTTTGGTCATCATCAGTTAATTTGCTGTCCAAATATCAGTACTCATCTACTACTTTAAGTGTCTTGTTTCCTATGCTAATTCCTCCAGCATCAGCTGATTTAATTCAGCTACATACCGTTAGCCTTGTTTTGCTTTTGTTGATGTTCATCTTATACCCTCCTTTCAAGACACTGTCCATTCCATTCAATTACTCTTCCAAGTTCTTTGCTGTCTCTGACGGATTTACAATGTCATCGGCAAAGCTCAGAGTTTTTATTTCTTTTCCTTGAACTTTAATTCCTACTTCAAATTTTTCTTTTGCTCAATGTACAGATTGAATAACATTGATGACAGGCTGTAGCTCTTTGTCACTACCTTCTCAACCACTGTTTCACTTTCATGTCCCTTGTCTCTTATAACTGCCATCTGATTTCTGTACAAGTTGTAAATACCCTTTTACTCCATGTATTTTACCCCTGACACCTTCAGAATTTCAAAGCAAGTATTTCCTTCAACATTGTCAAAAGCGTTCTCTAAGTCTACAAATGCTATAAATGTAGTTTTGTCCTTTCTTAACCTATCTTCTAAGATAAGTTGTAGGGTCAATATTCCCTTGTGTATTCCTACATTTCTCTGAAATCCAAACTGATCTTCCCCGAGGTCGGCTTCTACGGGCTTTTCCATTCTTCTCTAAAAAAATTGTGTTAGTGGTTTGCAACCATGACTTATTAAACTGGTTGTCTGATAATTTTCACACCTGTCAGCTACTGCTTTCTTTGAAACTGGACTTATTACATTCTTCAAAAAACATTACATATGTGCATTATAATAAGGTTAATGCACTTTATGAACTGTGGTTACTACAGGCAGCAAGTTTAACATTTTATTTGTATGACAATGTAAGTATAGATTTATGAAGAGGGCAATTTTTTCCAACAATTCATACTTTTTGGTGCATAATTTATGGTTATGCACCATTGATTGTAGAATGTTGTGCAGTTTTGATCATGCTAATGTAAGTTAGAGTTAGGATCAACCAGCACAGTTCAAATCTATTTATTTATAATATTGTTTACTCTCTTGAACTGTTTTTCAAGTGTTTACTAACATGTCATTAAATGAGCTACCCAGTTTTGGCAAGAAGACAAATCTTAGATGAACTGGGTAATGCACTGAATGTTGTATTAATGCTTCCAAGAATACCTATGTATATTTCACAGGAGACAAAATAAATGTCTATCTTAAAGTTGATAACAGTCATGGCATTTTGATGACAATGGCTGTCACTCTCTTTCAAACATTTGAAATTTGTACTGAAGTTGTCCATTTGAATATCTAATTAGTTCTTTATTTCTGATCGTATACATAACATCCGTAGAAAGTTTAAATTAATTAAATCAAATGATTTTTCCTAGCTGCAACATAGGACCCACTCCCTTTTTTTCACTACTCTCTCATCAGAGTCCTCAGAAATTCTTATCTCAGAGTGACTGAGTTTCTTTGTGTTGCATTTTAGCATTGCAGTGTAGCTTAGAGTTAGCTGATTCTTTTATTCTTTTTATGCAAACATTCTCTGTATATGTGCTTGCTGAATTATGTAGTTTCAACCTCTGAAATACACAACAGAGTACATTGCAGTAACCATGGTCTGTTCCAATGAACAGTTGTTACTCAGACTTTTCTATCAACTTCTTAGTGGCTCTCAACATATAGGGAATGATGCTGTACAGACATTGTACCTGTGAAATCTGAAAGTGACTATCTTTCACCTCATGCACGCAATGATGACCACGTGGAGCGACTGTGTTGACATTGTGTGTTACGAGCTTTTCCTCTAATTGATTTTAAAAATCAAGTTACCTGGGTACAAGTCAGTGTTCATGTGGATGATTCTAGTTTTGTTATTATTTCACAGCATCGCAACAATGCCCCACATCAAATTTTTGTGTTTATATTCCGAGTACAATCCCATTGAATCCATTTCTTCCACCATATGAAACCCAGCTGCCTTGCTTACACCAGAAGATTTCTGGGTTTTCTCCCATACCGTACATGACAGATGGCATTTCACAGGACTGAGTGCCATACAGACACATTTTTCATTATGTCTCTGTGAAGCAGCATTCATCATCTAAATTGCCTCCACTTAAACCAGGCCATCTATGGACATGGTTTGCTATTGTAGAGACTATACTGGCTATCCACAATGTCACAGATGACAATTTGAAGTTTTCCCCTTTAATAAGCAGCATTGGTGAGCACACATAACTCATTAGTGATGTTATTCATTCACATCCTACCACTGACTGACTTGATACAGCAAAGGTTATTTTGCACCAAGCATATCCAAAATGAATGAACAACAGATACAGTGGATGGTTCACACAGAAAAACAAAATGGCAGAACATCTTTCCAACTTTGGAGTCATTTATGTGAATTAATAGATCCAGCATTCATGCCAGGTGACATGCTTTGGACGATATGGTTAAGCAAACCACCTCCACAAATTCATGATTTCTCATGAATGTGATACAGAAGAAAGCAGAATGCACATGGGTCAAAGAATTCTTGCATTTCTACAACAGAGGTGTTACTACAATAGAAGTAGCGTCAGCTTGTGCCAGCAGCACCCCTTAATCTCTCTGGTGTAGTAACGAGTGTCAGAGAGTGCTGAGGATATACAGAGGGTCACAACGGATAGGCCATATGTGAACAGCAGACTATGGCAGCTAACAGGTATCCCAGTCAAGAGCTGTTCAAGGCAGGCAAGCTCACAGCTGATGAGGACAGGAATTCGAACTATAACCAAGAACAGGTACATTGGTGTTGGTTCCATACATGTTTCAGGAGTCTCACAACTGTTCAGCACCTCCAGTCGTTACCTCCAGTAGGTGTTACAAATTGTGGCACGTTTAAAGGGTGACTGTATCTGAAATGAGAGAGAAAAACAAGTTTAGCTCAAACTTCTCAGGATAGCTGTGTGTTACACATCCTTGACAAGAAGACAAACCTGTCTATCTTCATGGACATAGGATCAAAGGGGAGTACCATTCTCTCCTACAGATGTGAGCTCCAAATGAAACACCCATCAACTATATGGCATGACTGTATGCAGCAGTGGACTTAATCTACATGTACCTTTCACAAGAAATTCACAATCACTGAGGTCAATGCGTCATTACTGGGTCCAGATTTTTTGCAGCAGTTTTACCTTTCTCCTGATTTGGCAGATGGCAAACTTTACTGCACCAGCAGTGGAGAGGCAGTGCCTGGAATATTAGGCAGACTGCACACATAATCACATATGAGCACAGCAGTTTCCAGTACTGCACCAATGAAATGGTTAATGGATACTTACAGTTTCTTGAAGTTGAACCTGGGTACTATGAAAAAGAAGTGCAAAGCTGTGAAGGTGGAACACATTAAATTATTTGAAAAAAATTAAGTTTTACATCAATAGTGACCAACAACAGAAGAGAATTGGAAGATACTAAGAATCATCTGGTTCACTTGAAGGAATACACAATATGTTGTGAAAAACAACCACTAATTATGATTCTGCTCATCCAGGCAATTTTAAAGCATGTGGATTATCACCAGAATTTGATGAACAACTTTAGTGGTTCCTCCAGAGATGACAAACAGTTTATTTACATGGATGAGATGTTAACTAGAACTTCATTGAGGTTAGATGAAATTGATGCAGAGGGCAAGGAGAAGGGAAACAAGCATGCAAGGATGCTATTCAATGCGCTCAAGGATGTATCAATCAGCTGGAGTCATTATTTGCTGCCAAGGGCATAGAGAAGCTTTGCAGTTTATCACAGCATCCTTCATATGATCTTTGAGAGAAACCTTCCAGAACAATGCAGGTCAGTACAACATCAGCACAGAACTCGCATACCCCACTGTAACCAGTACTCTGTCCTTCACTGGTCATCCTCAGGCAAACAGAGGCATCAAAGACAACATAGTTCATAAAAACCAGTGCTATGCTAGAAACCTCCTCCCCCCCCCCCCCCCCCCCATTTTTCACAAGGATTGCCAATGATCTCCAGCTCCAGGCAAGTTATGCACTGCCAAGCAGCCATTGACAATTTAGTGCACTGAGGGAATGTGCAACCTTTGGACAGCACTTAGGCTTCCTCCATTCATCTGTGCTGAAAAAAGATGGTTCCCACAGGTTACGCAGGCTCTGAATTCTCATATGATCCCAAATAAATACCCAACATTCAGGATTTTGCCCATGCACTAGCTAGTGCATCAGATTGCAGTGTTCTTGACTATTAGAAGGCATACTAAACAAATTCCTATGGCTCATGGTTCTCTTAATGGGACAACAACTGTTATTCATCATTAATGATAAAATCTGCTACATCTGCAAAAAAAAATTCCTATGACCCCTGAAGATACTCCTAAAACAGCCACTCATATGCCATTATGGCTGTGTGAATTTATTTTCAGGCCATTTGGGTTTAAGAATGCCACCCATTTGTGGCAACATTCCATTGACAAAACTCTCCATAAGTTTCCTTTCTGCTTTCTCTATTTGAATGGCATCCTCATATTCTTATCTTCTTCTGAAGAGTAAAAGGACCAACTCAAGAAAATTTTTGAGGTTTTAGAGCAGTTTGGGGCAGTCATCAATGAAGAAACATGCCAACTACACAGACAACTTTCTAGGTCACTCACTGACACGGGCATATATTAGACCATTCCAGGAATGTACAAACCTCATCAGACAGATGCCACAACTGACAACTTTCTATGAACTATCTTATTTTCTGGGCATGGTAAACTTCTATTATTACCATATACAGGGTGTTTCAAAAATGACCGGTATATTTGAAACGGCAATAAAAACTAAACAAGCAGCGATAGAAATACACCGTTTGTTGCAATATGCTTGGGACAACAGTACATTTTCAGGCGGACAAACTTTCAAAATTACAGTAGTTACAATTTTCAACAACAGATGGCACTGCAAGTGATGTGAAAGATATAGAAGACAATGCAGTCTGTGGGTGCACCATTCTGTACGTCGTCTTTCTGCTGTAAGCGTGTGCTGTTCACAATGTGCAAGTGTGCTGTAGACAACATGGTTTATTCCTTAGAACAGAGGATTTTTCTGGTGTTGGAATTCCACTGCCTAGAACACAGTGTTGTTGCAACAAGACGAAGTTTTCAACGGAGGTTTAATGTAACCAAAGGACCGAAAAGCGATACAATAAAGGATCTGTTTGAAAAATTTCAACGGACTGGGAACGTGACGGATGAACGTGCTGGAAAGGTAGGGCGACCGCGTATGGCAACCACAGAGGGAAACGCGCAGCTAGTGCAGCGGGTGATCCAACAGCGGGCTCGGGTTTCCGTTCGCCATGTTGCAGCTGCGGTCCAAATGACGCCAACGTCCATGTATCGTCTCATGCGCCAGAGTTTACACCTCTATCCATACAAAATTCAAACGCGGCAACCCCTCAGGGCCGCTACCATTGCTGCACGAGAGACATTCGCTAACGATATAGTGCACAGGATTGATGACGGCGATATGCATGTGGGCAGCATTTGGTTTACTGACGAAGCTTATTTTTACCTGGACGGCTTCGTCAGTAAACAGAACTGGTGCATATGGGGAACCAAAAAGCCCCATGTTGCAGTCCCATCGTCCCTGCATCCTCAAAAAGTACTGGTCTGGGCCGCCATTTCTTCCAAAGGAATCATTGGCCCATTTTTCAGATCCGAAATGATTACTGCATCACGCTATCTGGACATTCTTCGTGAATTTGTGGCGGTACAAACTGCCTTAGACGACACTGCGAACACCTCGTGGTTTATGCAAGATGGTGCCCAGCCACATCGCACGGCCAACGTCTTTAATTTCCTGAATGAATATTTCGATGATCGTGTGATTGCTTTGGGCTATCCGAAACATACAGGAGGCGGTGTGGATTGGCCTCCCTATTCGCCAGACATGAACCCCTGTGACTTCTTTCTGTGGGGACACTTGAAAGACCAGGTGTACCGCTAGAATCCAGAAACAATTGAACAGCTGAAGCAGTACATCTCATCTGCATGTGAAGCCATTCCGCCAGACACGTTGTCAAAGGTTTCGGGTAATTTCATTCAGAGACTACGCCATATTATTGCTACGCATGGTGGATATGTGGAAAATATCGTACTATAGAGTTTCCCAGACCACAGCGCCATCTGTTGTTGAAAATTGTAACTACTGTAATTTCGAAATTTTGTCTGCCTGAAAATGTACTGTTGTCCCAAGCATATTGCAACAAACGGTGTATTTCTATCGCTGCTCGTTTAGTTTTTATTGCCGTTTCAAATATACCAGTCATTTTTGAAACACCCTGTATCACAGGCAGCTCCATTCCAAGCTCCATTAACAAATGCTTTAGCCAGGAAGAATGCTCATGGAAAGCAAGCACTGCAATGGACAGATCAGATGCAAGATTTGTTTGATAAAAATAGTAAAAGACTGCCTACACTAAGCTGTTACCATGGCAGATCCCATGCCTTTAGCACCTTGTCTGTTACAACAGATGCCAACAAAACTGCCATCTGCATGATTTGACACCAGATGATAGCTGGTCAGTAACAACCATGCTGGTTCTTAAGGCAGAAACTCACAGCATCCCAACACCAATGGTCCACCCACAACAGGGAGTCGTTGCCACTCAATGAAACTATTGAACACTTTTGTAAGAACACAGGAAGTAGATCTCTCATTATTTTCACAGGTCACTGGCATCTGGTGCATTCAATCTTCAACCCAGGATGAGACTGTACCCCTCTGTACCCCTTGCCACTTTCACAACGTTTCATAGGTTCATAGGTAAACAACTCTGTGTCTGGTGTTAGTGGACATTCATTTTTCATGTGCATAAGTGCATTGTAAGTGTTGTTTCTGTGTTTAGTGTTAAATTGTTTCCAGAAAACCAGTCTGTAATGTGGGTGGTACACATTTTAATCTAATGCAGTAATTCTTCTGTGGTCCTTCCTTTTACTATCACATCTGTGTCCTCTGCAAATTTTATATAATTATGGCATGGACCAGTCAGTTCCAAGTCATTCACAAAGAGTAGAAACTGAATTGGTCCTAGAATGGAGACTTGTGGTACACTGTACTTAATGCTCTGCTTTTCTGAGCAGTAGAGCTTTATCTTGTTCCCTTCTTGGATAGCAAGCTCAAATACTTGCTCTCTGTTTTGGAGATATGATTTTATCCATTCATAGGCTGGACCCCTAATACCTACAGGTTCAGGTTTCTTAAGCAAGATGTTGTGACTGATGACATCAAATGCTTTAGAGAGGCCTAGAAATATGGCTAAGATATGCTATTGGGCAAATCATAACAGATGTATGACCCCCCAAGGTATCTGACAATCTAAGGATGAACCTCCTCTCACATACCAATGCAATGACAGTCAGTATTGACTATGACAAACTGACTGAGGCATAGTACTGGGATCACAGAACTTTTGCAAGATGACACCACTGGACCGAAATTGGAACGGACTATGACTCCAGCTACAGATAAGCATTTATGGTGCAGTACCTGTAACACAATTTATACCCAGTTGTTCTATAAAAATTCTGCAAAGTAATATTTGACAATCTGCATAACATGTCATGCCCTGTAGTCCAACAAACCACCAAGTTGTTCACAGAGTGTTTTGTCTGGTGTAGCATGAAAGCTGACTGCAGAACATGGACCCATACAGGCAGGGCTCTTTTATAATTGTAACAGTATATAGGTCCCCTTCAAGAAACTTTCAATTATTCCTGAAAAACTTGGATGCCTTGTTGTGCTATCTGTCAGATAGGGGAAAGCAAATTATTATTTGTGGGGACTTCAATGTTGATTCACTAAAAGAGTGTAATAGGAAGAATGACCTGGAAGTCTTGCTTGGTTCTTTCAATTTGACATCTGTCATTGATTTTTCTACTCTGGTAGTAAAGGACAGCAGCACATTGATAGATAACACTTTTATAGACCGAGATAAGTTTAAAATCATAAATTCTTGTCCTGCTGAGAATGGCCTCTCTGATCATGGTGCTCAGGTAGTTACAGTATCTAACATAGCTCCACTCAGTAATTCAATACTACCCTCCAAAGTTGTGCATTCACTTAATGACTCAACAATTAGAAATTTCAGGGAAAATCTTAAGCAGTTAGACTGGGATGAGGTGTACAAGGAATCTGATGCTAATTTAAAATATAACTTATTTCCTGATACACTTGTAAGAGAATTTGAAAACTGTTTCCCCAAGAAAGTAGTTAAATCTAATTATAAGAAACTATGCAAAAAACCTTGGCTTACTAAAGGAATAAAAATATCTTGTAACCACAAAAGGGAACTGTATCTAACAACAAGAAAGAGTAATGACCCAGAAACAACCAAATGTTATAAAAACCACTGTGCTAAATTAAGAAAGGTTATTAAAAAGTCCAGAAGTATGTGCATCATGTCTGAGATTAATACCTCTGATAACAAAATCAAAACAATATGGAATATTATTACAAGGGAGACAGGGCAACCAAAAGTACAGGATGATGGCATTACCATCAAAGCAAATGGAAACTTGACAAACAACAAGCCGGAAGGTGAAAACATTTTGAATAATCATTTTTTAAATGTAGAGAAAATAGGATCTAAATGCTAAGTAGAAGAAGCAAGGCAGTTAATGGAAGAGGCCTTACACCCACAGTCTGATAGAATTGAAACTCCACCCACCTCTTCTTCTGAAATTAGGAAGATAATATACTCTCTCAAGAATAAAAGCTCACATGGAATTGATGGCTTTTCCAACAGGATAATAAAAGCTTGTTCCCAAGAGATAAGTGGGATTCTTAGCCACATATGTAATAACTCTCTGAAGCAGGGTATTTTCCCAGATAGACTGAAGTATGCCATTGTTAAGCCACTACATAAAAAAGGGCATATGTCAGATGTCAACAACTACTGCCCAATCTCTCTTGTGACTGCCTTATCCAAGATTCTTGAAAAAGTAATGTATTGTACAGTAGCTTCACACCTTTGTAAAAATAAAGTTTTAACAAAATCTCAGTTTGGTTTCCAGAAAGGTTTATCAATGGAAAATGTTGTATATACTTTCACTAATGAAATATTAAATGCTCTGAGTAAGTGGAAGTCACCTGTTGGGATTTTTTGTGATCCCTCAAAGGCTTTTGATTGTGTAAATCATGGAATACTTCTAGATAAGCTCAATTACTGTGGTATTAATGGGACAGCATTCAAATGGTTTAAATCATACCTAACTGGAAGAGTGCAGAAATTCGAAATAAGCAGTTCACATAATATGCAAAAAACTAGTGATTTCTCAAACTGGGGAACAATCAAGAATGGGGTGCCACAAGGTTTGGTCTTGGGTCCTCTGCTGTTCTTAATATATATTAATGACCTGCCATTCTATATTCATGATGATACAAGTATAACTATCACACCCAACAGACAAGAATTAACTGATGAAATTGTAAACGATGTTTTTCAGAAGATCATTAAGTGGTTCTCTGCAAATGGGCTCTCATTAAACTTTGACAAAACACAGTATATACAGTTCCACACAGTAAATGGAATGACACCATTAATAAATATAGACTTCGATCAGAAATTGGTAGCTTAGGTAGAATATTCCAAATTTCTAGATGTATGCATTGATGAGGGGTTGAACTGGAAAAAACAGACTGAAGATCTGCTGAAATGTTTGAGTTCAGCTACTTATGCTATTAGGGTCATTGCAAATTTTGGTGATATACAGCTTAGTGAATTAGCTTACAATGCCTATTTTCATTCTCTGCTTTCTTATGGCATCATATTCTGGGGTAACTCATCATTGAGTAAAAGAGTGTTCATTGCACAAAAGCATGTAATCAGAATAATTGCTGGAGCTAATCCAAGATCATCCTGCAGACACTTATTTAAAGAGCTCAGGATCTTCACTGTACCCTCACAATATATATATTCACTTATAATATTTGTTATTAACAATCCGAATGAATTCAAAAGCAATAGCAGTTTACATGGCTACAACACTAGGAGAAAGGATGATCTTCACTACTCAAGGTTAAATCTAACTTTGGCTCAGGAGGGTGTAAATTATGCTGCTACAAAATTCTTTGGTCACTTACCTAATAGCATCAAAAGTCTGACAGATAGCCATATAGCATTTAAAAGGAAATTAAAAGAATTTCTGAATGGAAACTCCTTCTACTCATTAGATGAATTTTTGGATATAGTAAGTGGGTAATTTCCCCACCCCCAACAAAAAAATTAAAAATATTAAGTGTCATGTAATATTTTGTGTAATGTAATATCTTGTATAGGCACCTTTTATTAACCTGACACGTTTCACATCATTACGAAGTGTTGTATTCATGATCTATGGAACAAGTACTAATCTAATCTAATCTCTAATCTAATCAGCTGCCAGTGCATCAAGGTCAGACACCACACAGTCCCCAAACATGGCAGATGATAATACTGAAAGAATGTTTGTGACACATACAGCTCAATCTCATGAGACCCCTGAGTCCAATGGCTATCTTTATATCCTCTCTGCAACAGACCGAGTCACCCATTGGGTAGTGACAGCACATTTGGTGGCTATGACATATACATCTACATCTATGTTGCTACTCCATGATTCACACTTAAGTGCATGACAGAGGGTTCATAAGACCACCTTCAGGCTGTTTCTCTACCATTCCTTTCTCAAATGGCAGAAAGTGCAGCTAAGGCATTCTGACAAGTGTGCGCAACACATTTTAGTTGTCCCACATCTATTACCACAGATCAAGGGCACCAATTTGAATAAAAATTGCTTTCTGAACTGTGAAAACTGTGCAGTGTCCAATGATTTAGGACACTGGGTTACTATCCCCAGACAATGGGCTCATAAAGCAATGGCACCACACCCTTAAAGTGACACTCATGCCACAATGACTAGTGGACAGAAGCGTTGCATTCAGTGCTTCTAGGAGTTCGTTTGACCTACAAGAAAGACTTAAAAGCATCTTTAGCAAAACTTTTATGTGAAGAAAGTCTCACTCAGCCAGTAGAATTCCTGGCCCCTGTTTCACCACTTAAGAACACGGAATTACCAGATTTGGTCAGGTGGGTCAAACAATGAATTTCCAGTGTCCTCAAACCATCTCCACAGCCTGATGGTAACAAACACATGTTTGTAAATAATGCACTGGCAGATTACAAACATATGACAAAATCTGTGTGCTCTACAGTCTCCTTACACTGGACTACACAGAGTCTTTAAGCACGGAGAGTGGATATTCAAAATAGTAGTCATTGGGGAACCCTCCAAAGTTTCTGTACACCTGAAACTGGTCTGGGTTCTAAGGAACCTGTGAGAGGATAAAAGGCACATCTCTACACCAGAGCATCAATATTCACAAATGAGAGCAAACACCACTGAGTTTCAACACCAATCTCACCCACAGAGACTGTCAGTATTGCATTGCAACACACACAACAGGAAGACACAAACACTCTCACTATGGGAAGGTCCTTAGGGCCCCATATTATCTTTGTCAGTATCTATGGGTTTAGAGGTACTACCACAGAGCCGACCATGCAAGCAGTGGCCAAGTTGTTATGTTCCAAGGGTGACCTACCACCACAACAAGAACTGATCACAAGTGGACACTGCAGGAATTGTCCAGCCATATTCTGTTTGGTGGCCTGCTACAGTGCAGTTGGTCACACCACAACAGAGGATTGAAGAGTGACACTACTACTGTCTGGCATGCCTCCTGTTGCTCTGCAGTGGTGGGGAGGCTCTGTGGGGACTTCACAACAGAACAGTATCAATACTGCACAACTATCTCACAGTGGCTAGTTTCCTTGTGTTACATTTTATCTTTGTAGTGTGACTTAGAGTCAGATGAGTCTTGGTATCTCTTTTATGAAGACGTTTTCTGCCCAAGCACTTGGTGCATTATGCAGTAAGTATCACAATTTCGCTCTTTTAGTCACAAGTGTTATTTGGATACCTATTCATCAGGTTTCCCACAAAGCCAATGTCATTCCATTCAACATCACAAACAACTTGTTGGAGTATCATGGATGTTATAGACAGAATATTAGTAAATCCAAAACTGTTGGCTGAAGGAGTTACAGAAACAGAACTCAGGTAGCAAAAGGAAAAGTTTGGTTTTAACCATAAGATTAAGAGCTATGCCAAATCCATGATAACAAATGCTAATGTGAATGCTGTTAATAAGAATATAATGGATAAGACAACAAATACTGTCACATGGGATCCTTTAAAGCAGTGGATTGAAGCCAGTTCAAGAAATCAGTTTTCAATACCCACACCGATTTCTTCACCTTTGTCTGAACAACGATGAGAATGTATGAAATCACATAGCAAAAGTGAAAAGTTCATGGAATGAGTTATATAAATGCAGTATACCCAGGCATGATAAATATTAGCTTGAATTTATGCTTGTTTGAAAATCCTTACATATTTTGTAATGCACGTGTGAAACCTTTCAGTCTAATTCGATAATATTAACCAAAGACAAAAGCAAAATGTTTAATGAATCAACTATTCCATAATGTATGTCTGAGGGGAACTTTACCACCAACATAAAAATGAGATCATACAAGAGGCTTTAGCAGTAAAAATAGACAATCAAAAGCAAGATAAAAGAACAGATTCTTCAAAACTTCTAAGGAAGATAACATTTGCAATTACTGTAAACAAACAGGCCACTAGGTAAGAACTTGCAAACAGTGGATTTCTGATGGAAAACCAAATGAAGCAAAACTCAAAGGAAATAACCAGAATACCTTGACTATCCATTGTTTTGGATTGGTGGTAACAATAAAGAAAATAGCCACAGGCTGCAAGGGTTGTTTCCACAACTTTTTTTCATGATCAATTTCAAGACTTAATGTCTCATATTCATATGTACACAGTCCATTCACATTAATGTGATTACCACCTATGTAAGACTTAACAGTGCAATAACCTCTCACCAATGGCAGATGGCAGCAATAGTAGCAGAGGATATATAAAATGTCTTGGGGGGATGCGGAAAACAGTGCAGTGGTTGCTGGAAGTGGAAATGGAGCGATTCATCTGATGTCTAGAAGAGTGTGATTATTGGTCCCCCCACTGGCACTCAAACCAGTGATCTCCTGCTGCATGGCAGATGCTCTATCCATCTGAGCCATCAGGGTCACAGGGGACAGCAGGACTCCAAGGACTTAGGCCTTGCATGCTTCCTGCGAGAGCCACGTTCCCAACTTTCCTCAACCTACATTCATAATGTTCCTAAAGGATAATTGCCCATTCACTCATTGCTCCCGCCAGCTAAGGTGATGATTCCTGTAAGATTTCAAGGAAAAGTGAGCGCTTTTGCACAGAAGAAGGACAATGGCCAGGTAGCCTTTAACTATATGAAGATAGTAACTTTTCCGAAGGAACAGATACTAATGTTGACAATGCAGCTTATCTAGAAAGGAATGATAATTAATCAAAACACTCAGCTGCCAACAGGTGTTGTTAGATATATCTCAACAGGGACAGCTGAAAATGTGCTCCCCGACAGGGACTCGAAGTTGGGATCTCTTGTTTACCTGGCTCTATCCATGTGAGCCACCGAGGGCACGGAGGATAGTGTAACTGCAAGGACTTCTCCCTTGCACGCTTCCTGCAAGAACACGTTCCCAACTGTATACATCCTACTTTCAAAATTGGTCCTAAAGGATACTTGCCTGTTCACTCATTACTCACGGCAACTAAGGTGATGATTCCTGTAAGAGTTCGGGCAAAGTGTGCACTTTCACACAGAAGAAGGTAAATGTCCAGGTAGCCTTTAACTGTATGAAGATAGTAACTTTTCTGAAGGAACAGATACTACTGGTGACAACAAATCTTATCTAGAAAGGAATGATAATTAATGAAAACACTCAGCTGCCAACGGGTGTTGTTGATATACCTCAACGATGACAGCTGAGAATGTGCGCCCATGCCCAGACTCATACCCAGGATCTCCTGCTTACATGGCAGATGCTCTATCCGTCTGAGCCACCGAGGTCACAGAGGATAATGTGAATACATGGACTTATCCCAAGCACGCTTCTCGCGAGACCGACATTCCCAAGTGACCACAATCTACATTTGCAATGGTCCTAAAGGATATATGCCTATGCACTTATTACTCATGCCAACTGAGGTGATGATTTCTTCCAGAGTTTGGGCAAAGTGTGTGCATTTGCACAGAAGAAGGTCAATGGCTGCATAGCCTTTAACTATATAAAGGTAGTAATTGTTCCAAAAGAACAGATACAAATGATGACCATGCAGCTTCTCTAGAAAGAAATGATAATTAATCAAAACCCTCAGCTGCCAACAGGTGTTGTTGATATATCTCAATGGGGACAGCTGAAAATGTGCTTCCCAACTGGGACTCAAAGCTGGGATCTCCTGCTTACGTGGCAGACACTCTAAACATCTGAGCCACTGAGGGCACATAGGATAGTACAACTGCAGGTACTTATCCATTGCACGCCTCCTGTGAATCCCACATTCCCAACTGTCCACAACATACATTCTTAATGTTCTTAAAGTATATATGCCAATTCACTCACTACTTGTGCCAACTAAGGTAACAATTCCCAAAAAAGTTCGGCAAAGTGTGAGCATTTGCACAGAAGAAGGTCAATGTCCGGGTAAGCTTTAACTATATGAAGATAGTAAATGTTAAGGAAAAACCCCCCCTTGAACCATGGACCTTGCTGTTGGTGGGGAGGCTTGTGTGCCTCATCAATACAGATAACTATACCGTAGGTGCAACCACAATGGAGGGGTATCTGTTGAGAGGCCAGACAAACGTGTTGTTCCTGAAGAGGGGCAGCAGTCATTTCAGTAATTGCAGGGCCAACAGACTGGATGATTGACTGATCTGGCCTTGTAACGCTAACCAAAACAGCCTTGCTGTGCTGGTACTGTGAATGGCTAAAAGCAAGGGGAAACTACAGCCATAATTTTTCCCGAGGGCATGCAGCTTTAGTGTATGGTTAAATGATGATGGTATCCTCTTGGGTAAAATATTCTTGAGGTAAAATAGTCCCCCATTTTTATCTCCGGGTGGGGACTTCTCAGGAGGTTGTTGTTATCAGGATAAAGAAAACTGGCGTTCTATGGATTGGAGCATGGAATGTCAGATCCCTTAATTGGGCAGGTAGGTTAGAAAATTAAAAAGGGAAATGGATAGGTTAAAGTTAGATATAGTGAGAATTAGTGAAGTTTGGTGGTAGGAGGAACAAGACTTCTGGTCAGGTGAATACAGGTTTATAAATACAAAATCAAATAGGGGTAATGCAGGAGTAGGTTTAATAATGAATAGGAAAATAGGAGTGCGGGTAAGCTACTACAAACAGCATGGTGAATGCATTATTGTGGCCAAGATAGATACAAAGCCCATGTCTACCACAGTAGTACAAGTTTATATGCCAACTAGCTCCACAGATGACGAAGAGATTGATGAAATGTATGATGAGATAAAAGAAATTATTCAGATAGTGAAGGGAGATGAAAATTTAATAGTCATGGGTGACTGGAACTCGATAGTTGGAAAAGGAAGAGAAGGAAATGTAGTAGGTGAATAAGGATTGGGAGTAAGGAATGAAAGAGGAAGCCGCCAGGTAGAATTTTGCACAGAGCATAACTTAATCATAGCTAACACTTGGTTCAAGAATCATGAAAGAAGGTTGTATACATGGAAGAAGCCTGGAGATACTGGAAGGTCTCAGATAGATTATATAATGGTAAGACAGAGATCCAGGAACCAGGTTTTAAATTGTAAGACATTTCCAGGGGCAGATGTCGACTCTGACCACAATCTATTGGTTATGAACTGTAGATTGAAACTGAAGAAACTGCAAAAAGGTGGGAATTTGAAGAGATGGGACCTGGAGAAACTGAAAGAACCAGAGGTTGTAGAGAGCTTCATCGAGAGGATTAGGGAACGACTGACAAGAATGGGTTAAAGAAATACAGTAGAAGAAGAATGGGTAGCTTTGGTAGATGAAATAATGAAGGTAGCAGAGGATCAAGCAGGTAAAAAGACAAGGGCATATAGAGGTCAATGGGTAACAGAAGAGATATTGAATTTTAATTGATGAAAGAAGAAAATGTAAAATTGCAATAAATGCAACAGACAAAAGGAATACAAACGTCTCAAAAATGGGATCGACAGGAAGTGAAAAATGGCTAAGCAGGGATGGCTAGAGGACAAATGTAAGGATGTAGAGGCTCATATCACTAGGGGTAAGATAGATACCACCTACAGGAAAATTAAAGAGACCTATGGAGAAAAGAGAATCACCTGCATATCAAGAGTTCAGATGGAAACCCAATTCTAAGCAAAGAAAGGAAAGCAAAAAGGTTGGAGGAGTGTATAGAGGGTCTATACAAGGGCGATGTTCTTTACAACAATATTATAGAAATGGAAGAGAATGTAGATGAAGATGAAATAGGAGATATGACACTGCATGAAGAGTTTGACAGAGCACTGAAAGACCTAAGTCGAAACAAGGCCCTGGGAGTAGACAACATTCCATTAGAACTACTGACAGCCTTGAGAGAGCCAACCTCGACAAAACTCTACCATCTGGTGAGGAAGATGTATGAGAGAGGCAAAATACCCTCAGACTTTAAGAAGAATATAATAATTCCAATCCCAAAGAAAGCAGCTGTTGACAGATGTGAAATTTACTGAACTATCAGTTTAATAAGTCACTGCTGCAAAATGCTAATACGAATTCTTTACAGACAAATGGAAAAACTTGTAGAAGCTGACCTCGGGGAAGATCACATTGGATTCTATAGAAATGTTGGAACATGTGAGGCAATACTGACCCTATGACTTTATCTTAGAAAATAGATTAAGGAAAGGCAAACCTACATTTCTAGCATTTGTAGACTTAGAGAAAGCTTTTGACAGTGTTGGCTGGAATACTCTCTTTCAAATTCTAAAGTTGGCAGGGGTTTAATACAGGGAGCAAACTGCTATTTACAATTTGCACAGAAACCAGATGGCAGTTATAAGTGCTTAGGGGCATGAAAGAGAAGCAGTGGTTGGGAAGGGAGTGAAACAGGGTTGTAGCCTATCCCCGATGTTATTCAATCTGTATATTGAGCAAGCAGTAAAGGAAACAAAAGATAAATTTGGAGTAGGTATTAAAATCCATGGAGAAGAAATAAAATCTTTGAGGTTCACTGATGACATTGTAATTCTGTCAGAGACAGTAAAGGGCCTGGAAGAGCAGCTGAACGGAATGGACAGGAGGATATAAGATGAACATCAACAAAAGCAAAACGAGGATAATGAAATGTAGTCAAATTAATTCGGGTGATTCTGTGGGAATTAGATAAGGAAATGACACACTTAATGTAGTAAGTGAGTTTTGCTATTTGGGAAGCAAAATAACTGATGATGGTCAAAGTAGAGAGGATATAAAATGTAGGCTGGCAATGCCTAGGAAAGAGTTTCTGAAGAAGAAAAATTTGTTAACATCGAGTATAGATCTAAGTGGCAGGAAGTTGTTACTGAAAGTATTTGTATGGAGTGTAGCCATGTATGGAAGTGAAACGTGGATGATAAATAGTTTAGACAAGAAGAGGACAGAAGCTTTCGAAATGTATTGCTACAGAAGAATGCTGAAGATTAGATGGGTAGATCACATAACTAATGAGGAGGTATTGAATAGAATTGGAGAGAAAGGAAATTTGTGGCACAATTTCACTAGAAGAAGGGATCGGTTGGTAGGTCATATTCTGAGGCATCAAGGGATCACCAATTTAGTATTGGAGGGAAGCGAGGAGGGTAAAAATCATAGAGGGAGACCAAGAGATGAATACAGTAAGCAGATTCAGAAGGATGTAAGTTGCAGTAGGTATTGGGAGATGAAGAAGCTTGCACAGGATAGAGTAGCATGGAGAGCTGCATCAAACAAGTCTCTGGACTGAAGACCACAACAACAACAATGAGAAAAAACAGATACTAATGATGACCATGAAGCTTCTCTAGAAAGGAATGAAAATTAATCAAAACCCTCAGCTGCCAACAGGCGTTGTTGGCATAACTCAATGGGGACAGCTGAAAATATATGCAATGACCGGGACTCAAACCTGGGGACTCCTGCTTACATGACAGATGTTCTATCCATCTGAGTCACCGAGGGCACAGAGGATACCACGACCTCAGGTACTTATCCCTTGCACATTTCCCAATAGACCCACATCCCCAACATTCCACAACCTACATTCGTAGTGATGCTTAACAATATTTGCCCATTCACTCATTACTCATGCCAACTAAAGTGCTGATTCCTGTAAAAGTTCAGAGAAAGTGAGTAGCTCGGTACAGGCTTTTGTTGATGTTTCGAGAGCATACCTTCACCAAACACTCAAGCAGTATATTGCTCTCTCCTACATATATCTCGCGAAGCGACCATGAAGATAAAATCAGAGTGATTATAGCCCACACAGAGGCGTACTGACAATCCTTCTTTCCACGAACAACACGAGAGTGGAATAGAAGGGATATAGGTACTCAAGGTACCCTCCGCCACACACCGCCAGGTGGCTTGCAGAGTATGGAAGTAGATGAAGATGTAGATTTGCACAGAAGAAGGTCAATGGCCAGGTAGCCTTTCACTATATGAAGATAGTAACTGTTCTGTAAGAACAGACACTAATGATGACCATGGAGGGTCTCTAGAAAGGAATGATAATTAATCGAAACCCTCAGCTGCCAACAGGCTTTGTTGACATACCTACTAAATGGGGACAGCTGAAAATGTGTAACCGACTGTGACTCAAATCTTGGGACTCCTGCTTACATGGCAGATGCTCTATCCATCTGATCCACCAAGGGTACAGACGATAGTGTGAATGTAGTGACTTATCACTTGCACGATTCCTGCATGACCCACATCCCCAACTGTCCACAACCTACATTGATAATGTTCCTAAAGAATATTTGCCCATTCACTCATTACTCATGTGAAGTAATGTGACGATTCCTGTAAGAGTTCAAGCAGAGAGTGCACATTCACACAGAAGGTCAATGGCCAGGTAGCCTTTAACTATATGAAGATAGTAATTGTTCTGAAAGAACAGAAACTAATGACGACCACACAACTTCTCTAGAAAGGAATGATAATTAATCAAAACCCTCAGCTGCAAAAAGGCATTGTTGATATATCTCAATGGGGACAGCTGAAAAGGTGTGCCCAGACTGGGAGTGGAATCAGGGATCTCATGCTTACATGGCAGATGCTCTATCCATCTGAGCCACTGAGGGCACAGTGGATAGCACGACTGCATGCTTCCTTGCGATGCCCACATTCCCAACTGTCCACAACCTACATTAGTGATGTTTTTGCAGTATATTTGCCCATTCATACATTACTCGTGCCGATTAAGGTGACGATCCCCATAAGAGTTCAGGCAAAGTGTGCCCATTCACATAGAAGAAGTTGGAAGGGCCAGGTAGCCTTTAACTGTGTGAAGATAGTAAATGGTCCGAAAGAACAGATAGTAATGATGACCATGTAGCTTCTCTAGAAAGGAATGATAAATGATCAAAACCCTCAGCTGTCAACAGTTGTTGTTGATATATCCCAATGGGGACAGCTAAAAATGTGTGCCCCAACTTGGACTCAAACCTAGGATGTCATGCTTACATGGCAGATGCTCTATACATCTGAGCCACCGAGGGCACAAAGAATATCATGACTGCAGGGACTTATCCGTTGCATGCTTGCCAGGAGACCCACATTCCCAACTGTACACAACCTACAGTTGTAATGATCCTAAAGGATATTTGCCCATTCACTCATTACTCGTGCCATCTAATATGGCATTTCCCGTAAGAGCTCAGGTAAAGTGTGTGCATTCACACAGAAGAAGGTCAATGGCTGGGTAGCCATTAACTGTAGGAAGACAGTAACTTTTCTGAAAGAACAGATACTAATGATGACCATGCAGCTTCTCTAGAAAGGAATGATAATTAATCAAAACCCTCAGCCGCCAACAGGTATTGTTGATGCACCTCAATGGGGACAGCTCAAAATGTGTGCCCCAACTGAGACTCATAGCTAGGCTCTACTCCTTGCATTTCTGATGCTCTGTCCATCTGAGCCACAGAGGGCACAGAGTTTTGCACAACAGCAGGGACTTATCAATTGTATGCTTCCCTCGAGTCCCACATTCCCAAGTGTCCACAACACACATCCGTCACTTTCCTAAAGGACATTTTCCCATTCACTCATTACTCGCGCCAACTAAGGTAACAATTCCCATAAGAGTTTGGGCATAGTGCACACATTCTCACAGAAGAAGGTCAATGGGTGGGTAGCCTTTAACTATATGAAGATACTAACTGTTCCAAAAGAACAGATACTAATGATGACCATGCAGCTTCTCTACAAAGGAATGATAATTAATTGAACCCCTCAGCTGTCAGCAGGTGTTGTTCATATACTTCAATGGGGACAGCTGTAAATGTTTCCCATACCTGTGCTCGAGTCCAGCATCTCCTCCTTACATGGCATCTGCTCTATCCATCTGAGCCACCGAGGGCATGGAGAATAGTGCGACTGCAGGGACTTATCCCTTGGACGCTTCCCATGAGACCAACATTCCCAACTGTCCACAATCTATATTCATAATTTTCCGAAATATATTTGCCCAGTCACTCATTACTCGAGCCAAATAAGATGACAATTCTTGTAAGAGTTCAGGCAAATTGTGCGCATTCGCACAGAAGAAGGTCAGTGGCTGGGTATCCCTTAACTGTATGAAGATAGTAACTGTTCCAAAAGAACAGATACTAATGATGACCATGCAGCTCCTCTAGAAAGGAATGATAATTAATCAAATCCCACAGTTGCCAACAAGTGTTGATATACCTCAATGGGGGCAGCTGAAAATGTGTGCCCCAGCCGGCACTTAAGCCCAGGATCTCCTGCTTACATGGCACCCACTCTATCCACCTGAGCCACCAAGGGCACAGAGGATAGCGTGACTGCAGGGACTTATCCCTTCCACACTTCCCACGAATCTGACATTCCCAACTGTCCAAAACCTACATTCACAATGGTCCTAAAGCATATTTGCCCATTCACTCATTACTCACACCAACTAAGGTGACGATTACCATAAGAGTTCAGGCAAAGTGTGCACATTCACACAAAAGAAGGTCAATTTCTGTGTTGCCTTTAACTGTATGAAGATAGTAACTGTTCAGGAAGAACAGATAGTAATGATGATCAGGCAGCTTCTCTAGAAAGGAATGATAATTATTTGAAACACTCAGCTGCCAACAGGTGTTATTGATATATCTCAATGGGGACAGATGAAAGTGTGTGCCCGTGACTTGGACTTGAACCTGGGATATCCTGGTTACATGGCAAACGCTCTATCCGTATGAGCAACCGAGGTCACAGCGGATAGTGCAACACCAGGAACTTATCCCTTGCACACTTCCCGTGCAACCCGCATTCCCAACTGTCCACAACCTACCAAGTCATGCTATCCTCTGCGCCCTTGGTGGCTCAGATGGATAGAACATTTGCCATGTAAGCAGGAGATTCTGGGTTCAATTCCTGGTTGGGGCACACATTTTCAGCAGTCCCCTTTGAGGTATATCAACAACACCTGTTGGCAACTGAGGGATTCCATTAATTATCATTCATTTCTATAGAAGCTGCATCATAATTATTAGTATCTGTTCTTTTGGAACATTTACTATATTCATCAGATGAAGTATTTCACAGAGGAAGAATTTGAAAATTCTTAAGACTTGTAATACAACAATAAATATATTCTCAGATGACTTAATCAACAACTGAGAAATTTATAAATTCTAAAATACCCATTATATGTAAAAGGTTTTATTATGACTGCTCAAAATCTGAAAGAAAGATAGGATCCTGCACACAACATAAGTCACATAATGTCATATGCACTATAAACACAACGCAACCTATGGAGAGTGAAATAAATTCATTAAAAGAAAAACAAACTTGTGAGATGACTGACTTATTAAATATCTACCTTGGGTAAATGGAGTTTTCAAGCCAAATTCAAATTATGTGGTAATGTTGACAAGTGGAAGACATGACATGATATAAAGGTTTGAAACAATGTTATGGCATTGATTATGGACAGATGTTTAGTCCAGTAGCAAAGTTAAGTAGAATTCACTTAATGCGTAGTATTTCTGCAATGGAGACAATGTACACTGCACTAGCCACCAGAAAGATCGTGGGAGGTGCACATTGGCACGGCGCGTCACGGACGGTAGTTGCCGCAAGTAGAGTCCCGTCCACCAGAAGGCACGCGAGAAATTGGACGCGACCTCTGCCGGCATAACAACAACAACAACAACTCCGGCAGAACGGGCCGTGCCCAGTCAGTTAACATCGGGCATGCCTAGGACACAGTCCCGGTCTACGCCAAGTGAAGTGCGACGTAAATGTGAACAGTGTTACTACACAATTGTTGTTGTTGTTATGCCGGCAGAGGTCGCGTCCGAATTCTCGCGTGCCCTCTGGTGGACGGGACTCTACTTGCGGCAACTACCATCTGTGACGCGCCATGCCAATGTGCGCCTCCCGCGATCTTTCTGGTGGCTACTGCATACACAGTGCTGTTTGATGTTCTCATTGTGTTTTTGTATTGATAACTAGAAGCAGTTTTACATGGTACACAACTCTGAGTATATAAGGATAACACTGATAAAGTTTGCTGCCCTAAATAGAATTTGTATGATCTCGAGAAAGTATCAAGATGGTGGAATATGTGTTTTGGTGATTTTCAGTCCCCTGCAGAATATGAGACAAATTAAGTGAACCACAGCTTACATATAAAGGTCTTTGTTGAGGAACAGCTTATTGCTGCTCTTTATAATGGTGATGGATTAGCTACGGCCACTGACCAACAGAATGCTGATAACTTTAATGGAGAGATAAAGGTCAATTGTAATGTAACTTTAAAACAAGTAATATACTACATACGTTTTGAAATTTAATGTTTTTATGATACTGCAATAAAAATGTCAGAAGTCATATGCAATAAAATTAATTGATCTGTTGCAGTTTCCAAGACTGTAAACCACTGATGGTATATAAAATTTGAAGTTATAATACTGAGAAAAGTAATTTTCATTATCACACAGCAGTTGGAGCCCTAATGTGCCTGTGGGGAATTTGTCCTAGAGTGACAGAACATCTTTGACACAAGTGGCATGGAATCTCTTTGGGACAGCACAAGGTAACTTCAGTCAAGCTGGACAATGCAACTAACTAGACACCCTGTGCTAATGCTGTGTTTAATAACTCACGATCCAGGTGTTTTCTCCATTGCTGGCTTACCACCACAGTAGTAACCCACTTCCTACATTTGTGACCCTGTGTCAACAGCAGATACCCACCAGTAAATCTCCAAACTCATCCGTGCTTACTATGTAGTGACAATGTGGCCACTGTACACCACATAACCAGGCTCTGTACCTACATCAGTGAATGCCAGTCACAGGAATGCAGCACAGGATATATGTGGACAGTACGTGAAGCCAAGTGTGAAAACTGAGTGTACAAAGAATTCATTTTTGTTACCATTAGCCAAAAGTGTCTCAGCACCCTATTGACAATGGAGGCATATGATCAACCTGCAACTGAGTTAAATCCAATGAATTCTACAGACTCCTTTGAGTGCCTTCTCAATTCTAATCATCTCTGAAATGCCAGATTTGTGTCACTCATGTGTTTTATGCTGCACAATGTATTTCAACATTCATAATCTGTCATACAGTAACCAACTATGCATGAACAATCAGCATCCATCTTGCCTCAGACACTTCATGAACATAGTGCAGCAACCAGTAAACCAGTTCAGGCAGTGCTCAGCTCAGATAACATCTGTTTGGTGCCAACAACAAAAGCTTGTGGTTCAGGATCGTCAAGCACACTTTCCAGCCAATCAGAACTTTCAATGACCTGTCGAAGTATATGCATGTGATCACCCACCTGACAAGCCACTCAACTAATTTATGATATCATAAATCTGCTTCCAGAAGAGAATAGATATGAGCTGGCCAAGTTGGTACTGTTACAAAGATAATCCTGCATGCCAAAACAACAACTTCAGGAGGTCCTGTACAATATCAAACTGGGTGTTAATACACAGTCACATCTCTGGCACCATCTCTGCACCTCAGCTGATCCAGCGCTTATATCAGATGCCACACTGTGGATTCTGTGGTTTATCAAGTTACTGACAGACCTACAGATCACTGTGATCCACAAATGAGACAGAGCTGTTCAGGCAGTGCTTGGCTGTGGCTGATAGAATGGTTACTGTCATTCATCATAGGCAAAAAGTAACAGCATTTTAAGATTCAACTCAGTGATGCACATGGAGGTACCCACCACCTCCCTCTGCCTCCACAAGAAAGCAGCCAACTGGATATGAAGGGCCATGGTGGCAGCAGAATGTCTGTGCTGCAACACACACTAGAACCCAAAGCTAAATGACATCACACAACCCGCATCGGCTCCATGTCCTGCTCCTTGCTGGTATCATAAGCAATTCATCAATGCTGCACGCAAATGTTTGGACCCCTGTGGATACCCAAACTCCACAAGTGGGTTGCAGTAGGTGCTCCAGCCTGTCATGCCTCACAAAGTCGCCTCCAACCCCCCAGAATATTGAACGCACAAATGCTCACCTCAGCTGTTTCTCATGGACATATCTTCATCTCATGGACATATCATGAAATCAGTATCTATTAAATAACATGTACACTGATGATACCTGTCTTCTACACTCCTCCATTCAAACTTTTGAGCCTACAGCTGCACTCATCTTCCAGGCTGCCAATGGCTTCAAAATTAGTGTCTGCAGACTTGTTGCACACACCACATACTTGTTGGACATGGTCCAGTTTCCATGGACCTTTCTGGTTACCGACATGGTAGAACCAGTCATTGGAATCAACTTTTTATGACATCACAGCTCCACCCCAGTGTCTCAGAGGCCATGCTCATTCATCACATATCAGGTGAATGAGTGTAAGCTAACTCCACCATTCCATGCCTCCACAATTGGCACCTGTCACTCTCCCCCAAATTGCAGCATCCATGCCATCTACTGCTGACAACTACCCCAGGGTCAGTAAACTTCAGTGTGTATTGTCTGTTATCAATGTTTCTAACGCTGCAAACTCACACCCACCCACCCACCCACCACCCACCCACCCACCCACACACACACACACACACACACACACACACACACACACACACACAACTACACTTTTTGTGATGAAATGATGCATTGCATAATTGCCCTGCAAGGACCAACAGTTTGAAATAAACTACAATGGTTTGACACAACAGATCTACAACTTGCCAAACCTGCAGTTAACAAACTCCTTCATGCCAGAATTATTCACTCTTCAGGTAATCTCAAGGATTCCAGAATCAAACTTGTTCCTAAGAAAGATGGCTCAACAGATTGTGCGGCAATTACATTGTCCTCAGTTCTTGAACAGAGCATGACCACTACTTCATTTGCTACATACAGGACTTTATACATGTCCTCATAGGCACTACAATTTTCAGTGCAGTCGATTGCCTACCTACAAATGCTGATGCACCCTGATGACATCAAAAATGGCTATTGTTATGACTCAGTTTGTTCTGTTTGAGTATCTTCTTACGCTGAATTGGCTTAAAAATGCTGTGCAGATTTGGCAGAAGTTTATTGGCAGTCTTCCATTCTCCTCCACCTTGTGCTATATGAACCTTGAAAACATACACATCTCCTCATGACTTGTGGACAAGCACTCACAGCACCTAGAACAAGTTCTAGCTGCATTGCATAAGGGTGGAGTGGTCATTAACAAAGTGAAATTACACCAGCAGATGGAAGTCATCTTCCTCAGGCACATTCTTAATGCTGCTGGCATCAAACTGACAATGGAACATATGGTTGATGAACCAGAAATGCATCATGACATACAATTCCTCAGGATTCTCAACTTTTATTGCCAATTATTTCCACAACCAGATGAAGTGAAGATCCTGCTAAAAAATCCCTTGAAAGGCAAAGATAAGCACAGGGAACGGAAATTACCTTGGATCACAGAAATGACAGATGTGTTTAATTGCACTAAAAACTGCCTAGTTCAAGCTGTCATATGGCACATCCACAACTGGGAGCACAACAGAAATTTGCAATGGGCATGAGTGACACTGCAATTTTAGCAGTTCTTCAACAGATTGTTAATAGTGAGCCACAACCACTTTGATTTTTCTCCAAGAAACTGTCAGCCACACATTCATAATGGTCAGCATTCGACCACATACTGATCACAGTTTATGCTGCTGGTCATTATTTTAGGGGTTTCCATGATGGACATGAAATAATGAGATTTCAGAGTACCTTCAGTTAGATGGGCTTGACAGTGGGCATGGAACTGGGTGAGATATTCGAGCCATTCCTCTTCTTTTTCATCAGAGTACTGAAATGGTGGAATACTGTTTAGCAGCACTTGTTGGATCAGTTGGATGGTTGGTTGGGCAGTTGACATAGCTTGTATCGCAAGCAATTGCTGTGCAGTAGGCAGCAGTGTGGTGATTTTCTAGTTCTGAAACTGAAAAATCTCATTTAGTTTCAGAGCAGGAGCAGTCTGTGGCTGAGGTGCAGGAACAGTGGGTGGAGGGGTTAGGGTAGCCTTTCTAATGCTAACAAATTACAGCAAAATGTGAAAAGATAAATGGAAAAGCAATGTGCAAAAGCTCTGAAAAGAGAAATAGATTAGCTCTGTAGCTTCCCTCCTGTAATACATGCAAACAACAAGAATAAATGAGCAAATAGAATCACTGCAATGACAGCTCCCCTGCAGAAACCTAGAACACATGAAAAACAAACAAAACTTGTTAATCAGACTCATTGCCACTTGTTGTGGCTGTGCCCTGTTGTTATGTCTTGTGGTTCCTGGTTGGATAAGGAGACAGTGGTATGATAGGTGGTGGCCAGTTTCCTCTCACTACAATACAAAGTGCACATGTGGTTAAAATACACTTTATTACAGGAACCAATTGATTACTTAACTTCAATGATGTCCAGTCTGAAGTTCTGTGGTTAACAGCAATCAAATAACTTGTACCAATTCTTAAATCTTCTCTGTGTCCACATCATAACTATATACAATGACTAATGTTCCCTTATAGCTAGCTAAGGTGCCAGGCAACAACTATCACTGTGGAAGACTAGAGCACATTGCGATGTATTGAGGTGCAATGCAAACTGAGTCATGATGTGATGTACTGAGGTGCTCAACTTGAGAGATTGAGAGAGTTTGGTCGGCAGTGGTGGCCTATATGCATGCTGCCCAGGGGGTGTTATCAGCACATAGCCTGGGGGTGTGTCTTGGTCTTCTCTTGTCACAAGTGCACTTAGTTCAGCACCTGCTATACAATGTTTCCTAGTGTCGATTGGTGTGCTGGCAAAGGTGTATGCCAGCACAGTTACACTCTCTCTGCCATTGGTAGAACGAGTGGCTGGATGGAGATGGCCCCCCTCCACCATCACGGTGGAACCATCACTCAGACTTTTGTCAAACTATGGATTGTTTGCTTTGGCATACCTGACCATGCTATGACTGACCAAATCAGGCAGTTTTATTCAGCCCTTTCCAATGCTCTTTGCCACCCATGAGGGATGGAACATATGCTCACCATTGCTTACTACCTACAAAACAATGACCTGGTGAAGAGGTGGTATAAAACAATGAAAGTGGCACTCATGTGCCTTGGAGGTTCATGGACTGAGGCAGTTCCACGGCACCTACTAGGCATATGAACTGCATATAAAGAGGACCTTCATGCTTCTCTCAAGAAAGTGGCGTATAGAGAACCCCTTGCAATCCCTGTAGATTATACTCTGCCTGCAACTGATGTTGGCAAGTTTGCTCTTTCACAAATGGTATGACGCATCAAAAATCACACCCACCACAAATGGATCCCTGTGCTATCACCACAAATTCCATACTGAAATTATTCATTCATAGAGCTCCCATACACTGTGACCAGGTGATGCATAATCACAGGATGCATCCTGCATTGCAGCCTCCTTATTCAGGACCTTAAAAGGTGCTCAGACATGCAACCCACACCTTTGACATTTTGACTAATGAGAAACCTACCACTGTCTGCTTTAACTGCATCAAACTGGCATGGATACTGCAAGATGGACGTCCTCCATTGTCACTGAGTGACAGTGAGACCCACCTCAACAACCACAAAACTGACACACACAACTCACTTCAGGTGCCATAACCACTATGCAATGCTATCACATCTCTGCACAAGGTGACTAACTTACTCACACTTCTAATGCCACACTAAAATATCACAACACCTCACCCTCTACCATGTATACAAACTTCTGCCATGTTACTTCTTCGTCTGCAAGAAACGGTTTGATCACACCTTGTCCAACTGCCAGTCATGTTGTGATCAGTCACGTATGCTGCTGCACACTTCATGAGAAATGGTCTGTTTGGGACCTCTGCAGATATCACACACAGCTCACTTGGTCACAGGCACCTGTGACACTGCAAACAGTGATGCTGCTTGGTGCTTTCATGCTTGTCAGTGCAAACCAGTTGTCACAACTCACAGTGTTCCAAACTCCTGGTGGGGGACGCTGTGGGAAAATTTGTCCTAGAGGAACCAAACATTTTAATGTGATTGGTGTCGAAACTCTTTGGGACAGCACTAGTTGACTTTAGTAGTAGTAGTAGTAGTAGTAGTAGTAGTAGTAGTTTATTCATCCAGAGACAATGTACATTGCACGGACTTCGTCCAAAAATACATAGTATATATATATATATATATATATATATATACAGGATTAACAATACTATACAAAATACAGATGTGCATAGTAGACTACATAACATCAGACCACATTGAAATAGCATGTACAACTTTGATTATTTACATTGATGTATGAGAAAGACTTTTTACATGGAATACACAGTTGATATTTAGATATAACACATACAGTTCTAGCACTTTTGTACATATTATTTATTTAGATTATAGCAACAGTCAGATAGAAATTACTATTGGCACAGAGTACATAAATATAATTGTTTAGTATGAAGCTATTCCAGGTATTCTTTTACACTATAATAGCAGTTGGTCATTAAAAATTTGAATACTGCTTCTTTAAATGAAGACAATTTTTTATTTCTTTTATCTTTACCGGTAGTTTGTTATACAGTCTGCTTCCTTGTATGTTTGTTTGTTTCTGCGCCAAAGCCTTGTTAACTCTTTTTATATGAATGTCATTGCACTTCCTTGTGTTGTAAGTATGTAGATCCGAGTTGGATTGGAAATTGTTAATATTTCTTTTTACATTAATTATGCTTTTCTGTATATAGAGGCATGGTAGGGGTAGAATATTCAGCTGTTTAAATAATTGCTTTGAAGGAGTTAGCCTTGAACTGTTGCTAATTATTCTAACAGCTCGTTTTTGTAGAGTGAAGATGGTTCTGAGATTTTTCTTACTATGACCCCAGAAGGTGAGGCCATAGGTAATAGCAGAATGTATATAAGCAAAGTAAACAGCTCTGCTACATTCCCTACTACATGCAAAGCTAATAACACGTAAAGCAAAGCAAGCAGAGCTTAACTTATGCGAGAGATACAGGATATGGGATTTCCAGTCTAAATTTTCATCTATATGTACACCTAAGAATTTTGTGGTAGCAACTCTCACAATTTCTTTATTTTGTATTCTGAGATCTAGATCAGAGTGTGATTTTGCTTTCCTGTAATGGATATAATTAGTTTTAGAGATATTTATGGTTAATTTGTTCAATTCCAACCAATTTTGCAAATATTCTATAATTTTGGTTGCAGATGTTGGCAATACCCGGTTCATGTCAGTTACTACAATGTTTGTGTCACCTGCAAACAGGGTTATATGAGTACCATTTACTGGAATCTTGATATCATTTATGTAAAGAAGAAATAGGAGAGGTCCTAGAACACTCCCCTGCGGTACCCCAATTGGTACAGTCTGAATATCTGATCTGTAAACAATACTTTGGTTTTTACTGTTTGTTTTTGCAATTTCTACTACCTGTTTCCTATTATGGAGATATGACTGAAACCACTGTTTAGCTACTGCTCATATACTGACATATTCTAATTTGTCTAGCAGGATATCATGTTGGACAGTATCAAATGCCTTTGAGAGGTCCAAATTTATTCCTATTGGACTGTTGTTCTTATCTAGCCCCGTTACAATATTTTCAATGAATTGGGTGATGGCTGACTCTGTACTCATTCCTTTGCGACAGCCGTGTTGGTTTACAGACAATAGATTGAATTTCTCGAGGTAATTTGTAATTTTGTTTTTCATGACTGTTTCTATTACTTTTGAAAATACCGATAATAAAGCTATTGGTCTATAGTTTCCCACTTCATGTATATTGCCCTTTTTATACAATGGTTTTACTTCTGCAATTTTTAATTCTGAAAATGATATGTTTATGATGTGTGAGAGTGGGTCTGATATGACACTAGCACATCTCATCATGACTGAGCAAGGTATCTCGTCAATCCCTGAGGACATTTTATTCTTCGTTGTTTTTATTATTCAATTAACTTCCAATTTGTTCGTGGGAGGTAGCAATAATGAATTAACACTTTGTTCTTCTGGGATTGATGTTCTACTAATCTTAGAACAATTTTTACTCAGATTGATTGGACTATTTATGAAGTAGTCATTAATGTAATTTGCTAAAGTAAGATTTCTGATTAGCACACCTTGATCATCTTTTAAAACAAAGTCATCCAGATTTCTAACATTTTTGCTTGGGCCTATTTCTTTTTTTACTACATTCCATATAGCTTTCGATTTGTTTGCGGACCCAGCAATTACACTGTCATTGTGCATTGTCTTGGCTTTTTTGATCACCTTCCTGTAAATTTTCTTGTATGTCTTAACATAGTCTGTGAAGTGTACATCTTTGTTATCTTTTTTGAGCTGACTGATCTGTTTTAGTGTTTGACTGGATACTCTAATAGCAGGTGTTATCCACTGGCTTGTGTTCCTAGGCATGACATTGATCTTTGTGAGCTTTTTTGGGAAACACATCTCAAATAGGGACATGAATGTACTAGAAAAAGCATTGAAAGAGTCCTCGGTTGTTGTTTGTGCAAAGACATCTTCCCAGGTTTCATTAGCTAACAACTGGACGAAAGTATTCACTTTTTCTGTATAGAAGCGCCTTTTGTAGCCCCACTGTGAGAACTGATCAATGCAATTGACTATATGCTCAGTTCTAGTGCTCTGTTTACTAAAGAGTGTTCTCATGATCTGGGTGTGTTGTCTCTATTGGTGGGCTACTACCACTATAGTAGCCCACTTACTACATGCTTCATGATTCTAGCAGAAGCTAATCTCGCCAATACTGTAAGTTTTCTTTCAAGATAACTTGATTCTGCTACCACAGAGTATAATAGAATAGTGCAATTGAAGAGGGTGGTATGCTATATTGGTGCTACCATATGATATGGCTATCATTTATTGTCCGAACATGAGCATTGGATGTTAAAAGTGCTATAATCATACTACATTTGGTGGATGTAGTATGACAGCTCACTGAACATCAGATGGTGTGATAATAGATTTTGGTGGAGCTATTTCATGGCTAATTAAAAGACAGTTTATCACTGATATATTTACCAACAGAGTGGAAGTTACTGCTGCAAATTACACTGTAAGGATATTATCTGACAGACTCATTTATTCAGAGGAATGGGAAACTTGAAGCAAGTACAAGTCCTTCAGAATAAAAATCAAGCATCTGTGACATTGACACAAAATCTTGAATTTTATCATACAAAAAATTTTAAAATTACATTTTTCTTCATTTGAAAATGATGATGCAAGATCTGAGTGTTCAGTGTATTTCAACGTGGGATAGATTAGCAGACTTAATGATGAACCCTCTGACCATACCAAGCTATTGTTTTTATGTTGTAAAACTGTACTTTCTTAACTGAACCATTTAGTTTCACTGTGATTGAATAAAGGGAACTGTTAAAGCTATACAGGGTTTATATTTGATGAAATTTTTTCCTTGGTTTGATATAAAACTCTTTGACATGACTATAATGTAATCTTCTCTGAAGTTGGCAGCAGTTATATGTTTTTACGTAGTTCTTTTCATGCAGGTCACCCAATAAAGTCAGCACATTATACATAACAGTGACAGTGCTATATTCTTGACTGAAATGAAAAAACTTAATAAACTTTAAAGAGATAGAGAGTTTACCATTCCAATGGCATCACAATCATTAGAGACAGAGAAACAGCTTGAACTGAACTGGGAAGGAAAGGGAACCTGGAATCTGCCATGTTGTTGTTCAAGGAACTATACTGTCAGTTTTTGGGAGGGATCTATGATCTAAATTATGATGATGGCCTGGCGATAAGTACCTCACTACCCCTGAATATGAATTTATCATCCTTACCTCTTATCTAATACCACTAGTGCATACCTGTGTTGTGGTGCTTGACTCAAAGATATGTAGTCTGACTACTGAGAGTGCATGAAACTTCTTCACTAGTATTTACCTAACAAACAAAAGCTGTGTTCATAGATTAAGGACATGTGGTATTGTGGATAGTGATCTTTCTCTTTGGTGAGGTCATTATGCATAGTGACTGGCTTAATGATATTTAAGACAAATATGTTATGTGCTGACACTGAGTTTCAACTTCTTCCTTCTCTCCTCTCATCTTAGATTATATGAACGTGATTCGATGTAATAAATTCATTTACCATTGACATAATTCTTACATATTTGAGTCACTGTACATAAAAACTACTAAAAGCATATCCAGTTGCTTCCAAGAAAGTAACAATGTGCAAGTTTTCTTGGCTGCAGTATATGGAAATCCTAGGAAATTACATTGCATAACTTAACACGTCTCTGGAATTTTCAGATCAAACTGAAAATTACTATTCATTCTCAAATGCCTTAATAGTGTTTACCACATAATCAATTATTCACTTGAGGAGAATTGTCCAAATATCAGCACCTAGTGTGAATGTTATGGTGAATCTGAAATTGCAAGATAAAATACTGCAGAATGATCATAATTAATCAAACTGGGCTCATTTCAGCATTTTTCCAGCTATAGTTTGATTTTTTATGTATTAAGTCAGTGACAGATAATATGACAGCTTAATAAAAGTAAAACTGGTTAAGAAACTACCAAGGCATTTCAAGAAACTTGTATGTACTTAAGAGTACAATTTACCAAACACTTAACAAAAATTCATGTATAATTACATTTACATTTTTGGCTTGTAGTTATAGAGAAGTTTCTTTGGTGTCTATCATTGGGCAGCATAAGAGGCTATGACAAGTGCAGACAAACTGTTAGAAACATATAAATGTTTCTTCTCGTACAATAATCTTCATTCTGATATAAAACCAGCATGAAATTATTTGAATACTATGCACCAATGTATTTCTGAGATCAGAGAAGGTGTGATACATTACTTTTAAAAAGTGTCTCTGAGCACTATTGGTCTTAACATCTGAGGTCATCAGCCCCTTTATTTTTAAAATACTGAGCCCATGTGTCAGGGCAGCACTACAGTACTGCACACATGGAGTCACGAGGCAGAAGAACACTGATACTTCAGTATCTCAGACCAACACTAAAGATTCTTACAGGCCATGGCACTGCATGATCACAATGTTTAGGCACTGCCACTTGTAAGGATACTGATGTCAGTGAATACTTACATCCAGCTTGAGACAACATATTGTGCAGGTGGTGATGGTGTGCGAGATCATATAAAAGTGTATAGTTGGAAGAACTGGTATAGGTTCATAAGTAATAAGGAAATACATCAGTAATAAGCAACCATAAAGTACATAACAGGAATGGAAAACTCTGAAGAGCTTTATAAATAAATAAGTGTGGTTGTGGTATGAGTGTGATTAGGTCAAGTAGGGATACATTGCTTGTTCTTCAATGAGAACAAATTCAGCTTTAACTTCAACTGTGTCTTTTCTCAGAAGCACCCATTCATCATATTTTACTATTTCAGTGTAAATTCATGGGTAGAAGGAGAGAAAGATTTGTTAGGACACATGTCAGTAGGTGCACATTTAGTAACTTTAGTAAACTGGCATGTGTATTGAGAGTAAGGCTACCTTCTTGTGCTGTTATTATCTTAAAGTCTGATGCCACATCGTACAGATAGCATAATAATGTAACACCTCTAGGAGCAGCTTACAAGTGTTGCTGCATGACAAGTGTTGACTATTTTAATATTTTGATATGATCCTGGATAGAAGGATAAGGAGCCAGATTACAAGTGATAATGACTGATCAAACTGTTTTCAATATTTGGAGACAATGTTCTACAAATGTGATAACGGGAATAAACTGTTGCAAATCTCTGAGCGCAACAGGGACAACAACTGTTCAAAATTTGTGGAGGCACCTGCTACAATAAAGGAGAGATGAAAAGGAGATGGACCACACAATAAACCAATGGTTCCAACAGAGGCCACTTCACATCACACAACAGCCTCCAATAACAGAAAACAACCAAATATAAGTGTTGCAATTTTGCTGCAGGTCATTAATTACCTTAAAATCACTGCTGTAGACAAGTAGTCAGAGATAATGCACTAGGTGAGTGTTTGTAGTTACTACAGTAGTCTATGAAGTGTATCAAAAATGTGTGTTATGAACCCCAGTGTAATAGAATTGTAATACCTGTTGTGTGAGATCTAGGTGCAAATAAGGCAATAAATAGAAAAACTTTCATCAAAAAGGAAGAATTACTCACTGAGAAAAGAGACAAGAGCTTTTTCACTAATAAGATAGCACAATGGAGAAAGTGTAAAAATCATGAACACAGCCCAAACAATAAGCATGGGAAACTCGGTCACATCTCAAACAACAGGGCAAGAAGAAATAGAGAAGAGAAAAGGTTTCAGCTAGGTCAAATACAGTTAACTGACAAAGACAGAAATACCTTTAATATATAAAATGGTCAAAACTTACTTTGACAGGCAAGCAAAGAACGTGGAAGAGCAGAAATTGTCATTCAGATGGCAAATCAGAGCAATAAATGGAAAGTTTCTAAAGTCACATGAAGAAATTAGAAGAAACAAATTTGTCATTTAAGGAAATTGAAGAAAAATTTGACGCAAATGTGAAAATCACTGAAGAAGTACAAACAGATATGGGTATCTGATGTAAGAGAACTAAGCCACAGTATGGAAGAACAAAAGGTAAGAATAGAGATATTCTTAAAGTGAGAGGTTTAAAAGGTAGAAATCAAAAGAAATGAGGAAGTAAAATTACTGCAGGAAGAACAAAATAAAACCAATAAAGACATAAAGTCACAATTATGGAAACAAGAAATAGAAATCCAGGAGATACATGAAAGGAAGGGCCAACAGTATGGAACAATATTGCAACATGTAATTGAAATAGAATAGACACCAGATGGTAGGTCAAGTAGCACAGGACATGCAACCAACATTTCAAGAATGCATGGAAAAGACACTAGGACAACACGTAGATCAAATAGTAGGGGATAAACGGTATGTGTGGATCAAATAGTAAGGGATAAATTGCAGGCTGCAACTTTTTCTATTGGAAAGGAGACACCAATTATTGCTAGACAGAAACCACCAATAGTATTAGTATTAAGAGGTGCCATCAAGAAGCTCCAACCAAAGGGAAGCAGTTCTGTAATAAGAGAATTTGAAATGGGTGTACAAGATGATGAAGAAAGTATAGTGCTCTGGACTGAGCAGAAACCCACATGCAAAGTTTGTAGCTGTCAAACAGAAATAATAACAGTGAAATTAAAAGCAGTAGAGAACAGGAAAGTGTAATATGCAAGCCAAACAAGGTTTTCAGTATGGGGGAAGAAGAAGATAATCTGCCTTGTAGCAAAAAGGGAATCTCAAATGTCGTGGGTACCATAACGGATGCTACAGCACAAAGAGAATATATGGGAAAGAAGGAGGAAATGGTTAGAGGGGAAAAGAACATGAAGTAGAGATGATGAGAATGGGCGTGAAGCAGACAGACAATCAAACTGCAAGAAACTCCTGCTAGTTTAGAGATACAAAATTTATCAGCCACAAGAAGCAAATGGCACAAAAGTAATGCAAGTCATAAGAAGAGAATTTTAATATGAAGAACAAAAAGGTTAATTAGAGGAACATTTAAAGAAGAAAGTGGTAATTCACATAATTATTACAGGTAAACTGTATGTGAAAAAACCAAATAACTGTAACTGATTCCTGAAACCAGCTCTGAGAAATAACATGCTATGTTTATTTAAAAGTAATGAAGAAAGAAATGGAAATATAGTCTTGTGCTCAGAGGATTTAAAGATAAAAGGTGCTGTGTACCAGTATGGGAATGGAGACTTAAATACATAACGCATTATGTGATCACTTACCTCATTCACAAACTGTTTGGGGGAAAAAATTACAGCATGGAAAAATCATAATGCCATATCTATGTCAGAAAATAATAGGAGAATCAAAGTATGTTAAGAAGAATTATGAAGAAATGAGATAAAATGAAATTATGAAGTATTAAGAAGAAATGGAGTGCATTTATGTGACAAAAGAAGGCACGGCAAATATGTTTTATGGAACACATCATTGGAGAAGAAGTGCCAGGTTTGTCTTGCAGGTATCTAGTAGCCATATATGAAATGAGCAGTAATTAAGGCTTTGGAATTAAATGTACCAAGAAGAATAGAAAGAAGCTAAACCTTCGGAGCTGAGATTTTCAATGAAATAAATTATATCACATGTTTGTAACAGAAGGAAGAAAGAAGACCAAAAGAATTATTCACATAACTATAAAGATGTTTTGCTAAATATCCAGAAATTATAAAAGAACCACCATGAAGAAAGTAGTTCCCCAAAGGACAATAATGAAAAATCTAACAGTGTTAATAAATGCTAAGTTGATATGTACCAGACTGAGACTGTCAGGAAGGAACAGTGTCAATATAAAGGATGAAGAAAAAATGGTGCACTTGGTGGTCAGCATGTGATTCCTGGTCCCAATTCAAGACAAATGTGTGTCTAGTAATACCTACTCCCACCAATAGGCTTAATAGAAATGTGATTTAAAAAATGAGGCACTAGCAATGCTGCAATACTGTAACTGCATACCGTGTGACCAAGAACAGGCAGCATGAACTCTGTGTTGTACCAGAGCAGTTCCATTGGCTCAGTGAGATGGTGCAATAACACAGGGAATTATGTGCAGTCTCACCAGTGTTCATGTTCACACAAAACATTTTTTTCTTCAGTTGAAGTTGTATCCATTTTACACCTTCACAGTGTGGTATCTTGTGTATTTATTTCTGTTACTGATACCTTTATTTAAACATTAAGGCATAACATGAACTTCTTACAGATGTAAAAGTCCATTTTTTTGCCCATGGCACAAACAATGCCAACAGAAATAATAGTGGACACAGTAACATCATGTGTATCCAATGAGTTACAAAAAAACAATAGGTAGGCTATACTAGATTGCACATTATGCTATGCACAATAATTCCATTCTGTATGTTTGACATCCAGTCTTATCTTCACAGAGCTGTTATGAATACATACTAGCAATATTCACTTTTGAGAAGATGTTAATAATGAGCATCTTGCATTTGCAAACACTTCACCACACACTGGACCATACTTTTCTGAACCCTAAGCAATGCACATGCCTCCACCACTGCCGAAGCAGCATGAATATGAGTTATTAGGTCATGTACAGGGTGGAGCAAATAAAAGTAGCCCAGATGAATGGATATGTTTGGCCATGAATGTATGCATATAACCACACCCCCTGATGTGCACACAACATGTATGCCTGCCACATGATCCACCCCGGTTCAGAGCATAACGTGCACTGTGTTAGAGGGAGTGGAGCAGTGCAAAGGGGGTGATGGTACTCACAGTGGACCAGTGGGTATTCATTGTGGACAGTTATGTAACAACAAAGTCATGGAAGAAATGATGTGGTCAGTTGTATGCTGAGAAGTTAATGGCATCATTGTGCTGGTAAAGAGTGCCATGCAGTGCTTAGTCTGAAAATGGCATGAAACAGGATCTGTTTTGAACTAGACAAAAACCATTCCAAAATGTGCTCACACACCAGAATATTTGGCTACAGTTCACCAGAAAATGCTTCAGAGTCCTACCAAATCAACTCAATGCCTCTCACAAGAGACCAGCATATCGCGTTGATTGTGCAGACAAATACTCCATCTGGACCTTCACATGCATCCTTACCAAGGGTGTGTCATTCACGCATTAAAACCAGCAGACGCTCATCAGCTTCACCAGTTTTGTGAGTGGCTTTTCTCTAAGGTAACACTGAATGGCTTGGACATGAATCTGTTCTTTATGTCTGATGAATCCTGATTTCACCTGAGTGGCTCATAGAATCACAGGTTCTGGGCAGCAGATATTTGCATAACTTCTCTGAAACACCATTGCATGATCAGAAGGTTGGGATTTGGTGTGCAGTGTGTGCACACCACATTCCTGGACCCATCATCTTTCATCAGACCCTGACTTTTCCAACATTTTGAAACCATTTTTGGCAGCATTAACACAGGAGGAAAAGACATACAGTTACTTCCAACAGGGTGGAGCAACTGCCGTTGCAGCCAGCGGAACCTAGAGGCACATTTACACACACACTCTTCATACCTGACAGAGCTGTTAGCAGAGGTCAGTCTAGCTGCAGCCCTAGAGCCCAGGTCACCAGATCCGTCAGTGTGTAATTACTTTGTGTGGGGAGCCCAAAGTCTGAGGTGTATCACAAAAACTCTGTCTCCAAGAACTGCAGCAGAACATTTTGGATGCCACTAAAGCAATTACAGCGCTCCAGCTTTGGTCCATCTGTAGCAACTTGTTGACCAGGACCAAAAAGTTCCAAGAGATGAATGATGGTCACTTTCAACATCTGCTGTAGTCAGATTAGTACTATATTTCCTTTCCTTTGCTGCATTTCTTTGTACTCTGGCACACTGTTCTCCTGACCACATTTATTTGATCCATACTGCACATCCATGAGTGGAGTACTATAAACGTGTTTCTTTAAGTGCCCTCATAAATAATAACCTGGTGGATTAAAGGCCAGGGAATGTGTAGGTCAGGACACTGGGCCTCCATGACTAGTCCATTTTTCTGGAAACACTTCACTTCAATAGTCATGCACATTCATTCCAAAAGTGTGGCAATGGACTATCAAGCTGAAACCACAGCTGTCAGTGACCATCAAGTGGAACATTTTCTGATGTGTCCATTTTTCTGGAAACACTTCACTTCAATAGTCATGCACATTCATTCCAAAAGTGTGGCAATGGACTATCAAGCTGAAACCACAGCTGTCAGTGACCATCAAGTGGAACATTTTCTGATGTGTCAGGCAAAGTGTTGCAAAGAAAAATGTCACACAGGGGAGCATGTAACTTGTTTGGCAACAGGTAAGGGCCCAAAAGCACTGATTCCAACTCACAGGTTTATGCCAAAGCATGCCTGAAGCCACATTCATGGATGACATTTGGGTTGTGTTCTGACCAATAATGGCTGTTGTGGGAGTTGAAAATACCTTCACAACTCCATATCATCTTATTTATAAAATGTTAATTATCTTCCACTTGGTGCAAAAGCCATTCACAAAACTGTACCCATCAAATGTGGTCTTCTGGCCACTGATGTTAAGTTAATGAATAATGATATAGATACAGTTCTTCATCATGCAGCACTTCAACAACCAGGCTTTGTGATATCTGGAGCTGTCTTACAATATCATGGCTACATCATTGAGATGGTTGGTGAATAGTTTCAAGAATTGCCTCCTCTGTGGAATACCTCTAGTCCTTGAATGATCTTTGTCATTACTTGTGGACACAAATGATAGTTTCCAGGTGTTGCTCCAGGTGATGAAAAACATTATCAGGATTATGCCTTTGAGGGTACTGTGCAGCATACACACCAGCAGCAGCAGTAGCTTGGTTATCAGATGCAGCCAGCATCAAAAGCATATCGATGTATTCATCATTTGTGAACTCCATTGGGAAGCCACCCTACATTAAATTGACAGCAGCGATTATGGTTGTGCACTGCATGGTTAGTATACATATTTTTAAAGTTTAATGGACCACACTATCATGTAACAGGCTATCACCAGGTGACAAAATGATGTCCTGTTTCTAAGTGAAGAGAACTAGGGAATGGATGTCTAAAAAATAAAAGAGGCAACTGATGAGGATTTGAACCATAGCTCCATTTTGAATGTAGATTTGATGTCCCAGCAGTCAACTCAGTGAGCTATGACAGGGTGATACACATTCATTTTGTGGTGGGATGGTGTTGTTCTGTTGTTTTTTCATCTCCTTACTCTCTCTCTCAGTCACTTTCATCGAACAGTTCACCTACCTCTATATTTCTTCCTTTCGACGTCCCTTCACTCTGCAGTACATATTAGGCAGTATAAGGCAGTGCTGATGAAACCACTACCTAATACCTACCACACAGAGGCCGCATAACTCAAGTTGCAAATCATTTTCACAAATTTCTGGCGGTAGCAGAATGCAGTTTAATTGCAGTAAGCATTTGAAAATTCCATTAACGCCTTTTTATTCATAAGGAAGCACATGAAATGGCTAACAAGTCCATATTTAATAATGCAAATGCTCTATCATTTCAAGTTCACTGTTTATCCAACATATTTCACACATAAAGGCAGCTAGAAAACCTGCAAGTTTGATCTGGTTAATTTTGCGATCTAACAGTCACTGACCCTCCATTATTAGTGATTTTAACATTCAGTCATTTCAATAGTCTTCTATGTTAGAAGTGCTTGCCAAAGTATTCCATGAAGAACAAGGCATATGATAAGCGGAATTGTCACTATGACCGAAAATTTCACACACTCATAAAACTTCAACTATTTCAGAGATATCACACTTTCATCAAAATGCTTGTAACTTAAGCCATTTTAGTCATGACATTTTCTAAATGCAATGAAATCTCTAGTTCTTTATTTTACATACTATTTTTATGGAGACATCTAGCATGGTGTTATCCAGAAGCAGGTTAGTGAGCGACTCTCTCTCGATGCTCCTTTCCTCTCTGCCCATCTACCTATCTGCACAGGGGAGCCACTTATATCTGATTGGCTGTTGATCTGAATAACCAATCAGAATGATCCTTCCAGATCATTCTCACAGCAAAACTTGCCTTAGCCAACCACTAATCAGATAGTCATTTACGTCATTACAATTTCAATTTTTAATATACTGTTTAATAAAATAAAGTGAAAGGAATAAGAATCTTTAAATTAATAGAGAAACTTATTCCACTTCTGACTTTTATTCTGGCTGCTCTCTTACAAAAGCAAGCACACACTGACATACATCATCAGCATCGTGGTTACAACACAATTTTCCCACAGTTCAATTTTATAAGGTTTTACATAAAATGACATTAAGTTTTAATGTATGTCCCATATACACTCTCTCATTCATTTCCATGTATTCACACAACAAAATAATAAGCAAATAATAATTTTGAACGATTTTTATACTACGTAATGCAGAGTATTAAAGTTTTGAAAAGAAAATTCAAATTAAGTGATTTTATATACTGTGAACTTTGTTATGGCTCCAGATGGTAATGAAATGCATTTCGTTATTGTTCCTAACTGAGTTTTGAAACAAGTGTTAGTTTTAGGACATTTAAGTAATATTCTCAATCTCTGTAACTATAATAGATAAAAATCTGAAATTTTAACAGGATCCCTTCCTTAATAATAAAATATTGCATACCAAGTTTGAACAAAATCAGATGATAATTACAATGGTTTATTTATATTCATAGGGGGTTGTGAATTTGTGTACTGACTGAATGATACTTGAGACCTTTCACATGGCTGGTAGTGTCAGCTGTGCTGTGAGACAGATTGAAGAAAAGACATAGCCATCCTGAAGCCACCATGCTACATGGCTGTGTGCCTTACTGCATCGAATGTTATTTCATAATAACTTGCTATGTTACACTTTGTACATTCTGATGCACTGCACAATGTAGCAGGGGTGCCATATACTTATTTTCGTACATGTATTTTCAAAATGCACTGACATGATTTTGCTAGATAAACTTTTGTCTTGAATCTGAATGAGGAATCACATGCTGAACCCAAAGTGTGACATATTTCCTTCACCCTGTATACAGTTAGACTTAAATATACTGTTAAAGACAGTGGTGTGTGTTTTTCTTCACTGTACTAAAGAACAATATTAAAGAAGTGTTATGTGTGAATATCTCTGTTTTCTGATAAAAATAATGCACTCTGGACATACATAATTGTGCAGCAATTTGTACAGACTGTTATGTTAGAGTGCTATGATTGAGCATTAGGAATAAGTAGATGCAGAACTTGCAACACCATACATGTCTGGTGACAGGTGTTAGCAGACATTATGTGGATGCTAGCAAGAACTGATGACATTAATGCTTTTGTTGCAGGTTTTGAACCAATGAAAGAACAACACTGCATTTGACCTCACAGCAGCACATTGTAGACATTGTAGAGCAGGTGATGGAGAGCAGTCTGTGCATCCGGCAGTGCCTGGAGGCAAATTGGGAAATTTCAGGGACTGGTCTGATGTCTAGTCATTGCAGATATTTAACACAGTGTCATATCGTAATGAAGTGAGCAAGCTGACATTGCATAACAGTTCCCATACTACCCAGCGGTGTCTCGTTGTGCATTTAGTATTCTTAGTATGAAGACATGCTCATAGATAGCACAGAATTATTTACTATAATTTTGCTATTTCCTTTCAGCAGACTGAATTTCTGATATTTGTGTTGTCAAGATTTGACACATATATTCAATCAGTTTCCATACAGTTGTACTAAATAAGATGAAAGACTAAGGTCTTCACAAAGAAACCAAAAGAATTTTCTATTGTAAATTGGGTAACATAACCTTAATATTTTATGAATTTCTTTGATGTCTAGTTTTGTGAATATTTAGTAAATGCAGTTATTAATTTGTGGTTTATTTCAGCTATCAGGGATAGATGCAAATAACTTAAAATTTTTATATCTTCTGCTTGTTAATTTCAATTAGAAGGGAACTATTGCAATTTTGGGTTTATTTTACTATTTCTTGAAGATTTCCAGTAGATTCTTGGGACATTTTGTCTTTTTTTTTCAAAAATTTTGGAGATTTCATTAATTTTTCAGGATTTTTCTTTTATTTCCAATAATCCTTGTTTCTCATGGTTTTTAGAAAGAATTGGTAGCAGGATATTAAGGCACAGGCATCACACTTGTATCTGAGAGATCAAATCTACCCTTACTCATCCCCATCAATGTTGTAGATGACCTACACTGCAAGCAGGGCACAGTTTAGCACATACCAGTCTTTCTGCAAGATTATTATTTACTAGAGTCTGAGCAAGTCTGCAGGACAGGTACTGAGTGCTTGCACTCCATGTGATCACATTTAAATGTAGTATAGTTCCGTGGGAAGAATAATATTAGTAGTGTAATATCATTTCTGTAGTAACTGAGATATTTCTGAATATTTACAGTTCTGACTTAGCCACTGTATTGAGTTGGTTACTGGTGAGGGGTCTGCATGGAATCATACAAAAGTGTATAATTGGCAGAGCAGGTTCAGCTTCAAACTTATAAAGGCATATATCATGAACAGGCAACCATAAAGCACTGAACAGCAATAGAAAAAGCTGAAGAGCTTTGTAAATGTGTGATTGTGATTGTGGAATGAGCGTGATTAGGTCATGTAAGGAGATAGTGCTTATGCATCAATAAAAATAAATTCACTGTCTTTATTTTGAAGTCCAATGCCACATAATCCATCTTTGAACTAAGCTAAGATTATCTTTGGCCACTTCTGCCATGTCCAGTTCTTTGTGAGCCTTGCTTGTGTTTGGGTGAATAAATGAACTACTGCTAAATGGGGCTTGTATGGTTTAACTAACCCAAACATCTCCCTCACTGGTGACCCCGAGTTGTAACGTCTTCTGTTTTCGCCATTTTACTGTGTCCACGACCTCCACGTCAGTTATTTTCATGTGTATTACATCGACATAGCATTCGAACAATGACTTAGGCCCAGTGCTTAACACCGGACGCCGGATTTTGTGATCGACATGCATCATGTTGCGGGCAATTTACACCCACCAGGACTGCAACACGATGCCTCTCACTCGACGATTACGCCGATTTCTCCAGACGTTTTCGAGCCTGCAACAATAAGTGAGGTTAGTAGTGTGCATGACTCTGGCTATCAAACGTCTTTGTTCCCACCACATGTGCCCTCCCTCATCGATTGTGCAGTTACCTCTTACGGATCTCCGTGCAGTGTGGGACCAATGCCAATTTCTGCAAATGCTTTGTTGGACATCCTACCACTGCCAAGACAATGATATGCCATGCCGCAATCCATGCAGTACCAGGCAGATACCTGCCATGTGGCTGGAGCTGCTTCATTCACAGGTCAACCTCCTCAGCATCCGACCACACTCACACCTGCCTCGGTTCAGCATCAGCAGATGCCTCCCTACTTCGATACCTCGGCCTGCAACAGGAACAGTAACTTGTTATATGTGCCTGACCTCCACCTCCATTCCACTGCTATACCTCAGTGTTTTGTGCCACGACATTCACCTTATCCGCACACCGTTTTGAGTGGAGTGACTATGAACAGTGAATATTCACACATTGCGTCCCATGTATGTCATCATTTCCCACACTGTGCTTCTGGACAGCCCGCACCTCCACAGCCTCCCTGCAACACAGGTGGCCCCGGCTCCAATCATACATCGAGCTTTCCATGGACTAACATGCATTCTCAAACTTTGAGCTTTTTCTCACATGTCGCCCCCGCGCCGGCTCCAGTTGAGCTTCCGCTACTGTTCTTGGCACATCTTGGTGCCTCATCCACGTCAGTCTTCCATGACACATCAATCCGAACACACCCGCAATGTGTTGATCTTCCACAACCGCAATCGGCACATTATGGTGTCTCATCCGCATCAGCCTTCCGCGTCGTGACAGATCGCGCTCAACCACAACATGTCACCTTCACGCTGCCACCCAAACAGCCATCGTTGCCACATCCCCTGGAGGCACAGTCTCCTGGAATACTACAGCAACAACAGCTCGTTTCAGGCAGTGCCCCGATGAACTCAACTCAACCTGTTCCTCCAAACATTCTACAACACTTACAGACGCTGCTGCCGTTTAATCGCGACAGAGCTACAACCTGGTTCAAAATAGCAGACGATGTGTTCGACCATTACAAACTTGACGAGTCAACCAGGTTTCTGTGCCTCATCACCCACCTGCATGACCAGGAGGACTCGATTGCTGACCTGGTCGACGCCCCGGACTCATCTACCCGGTACACTCTAGCCAAAAAGACAGTTCTACGTCAGCTTGCATGCTCAACTGAGGCATTGATTGCAAACCGGCCTACCACCAGATCCCCATGGCACCTGAAGACATCAAGAAGACAGCAATCACCACCCCGATTGGGTTATTTCAGTTTCGATTCATGCCCTTCGGTCTGAGAAACGCAACCCAGACCTGGCAACGCTTCATCAATGAAGTGCTATTCGCCCTAAAATTCTGCTTTGCATATTTTTATGACATTCTTGTGTTCAGCTCCTCCAGCGAGGACAACATTCGACATGGGCAAACTGTTATGAAAACTCTCACGGCAGCAGGCATTGAGACCAACCAGGACAAATTGCAGCTACATCAAACCGCTGTCACTTTTCTTGGTTTTCGGGTCTCTGCCGATGGCATTTCACCGCCCCCTGAGAAAGTACAGACAATACTAAACCTACCCAGACCTTCATCATTCAAAGAGCTCCAGCGCTTTCTGGGGACGGTTAATTATTATCACCGACATCTACCTCGGGCTGCGGAGATTCAGGCTGCACTGACGGACAACTTGGCAGGCACCAACACTTCTGGATCTCGGCCCATTCCATAGACCCCTGCTATGACTGACTCTTTCACTGCCCTCAAAAATCTTCTTGCCGAGGCCTGCACCATTGCACATCCTCATCCCAATGTGCAGCTTTTCATCACCATAGACACGAGCGATACTGCCATCAGTGCTGTCCTTAGCCAGACAATAGATGGCCAAACTTCACCTCTGCAGTTCTTCTCGCGCAAGCTCACCAATGCAGGACGGAAATATACCACATTTGACAGGGAATTGCTCGCGGTCTACGAAGCGATCAAGCATTTTAAGACTGACATTGAGGGACACACTTTCTATGTTTTAACGGACCAAAAACCCCTGGCTGCGGCCATTACAAACCCGCCAGCTGACCCGCCTCCTCGCCGCTTCAGATACATGGACTTCATATCTCAGTTCACCACCAATGTCAGACTCATAAAGGGTGCTGACAATATAGTTGCTGATTTCCTTTCACTAGTCGATGCCATCCATTCGCTGTTAGACCTCTCTTAACCGCCTAACCTCCAACCCACCAACGAGGAAACACAAAACCTGATTTCAGACTCTACCTCTTCACTACACTTCATCCACACCACCTTCCCTGGCATTTCTGGTGAGATCTGGTGCAACGACAGTACGCCCCCTCATCCCAACCATGGTCCGTCAAGCTGTCTTCAACCCATTGCATAATTTAGCCCACCCCGGCATTCATGCGTCTGCCTGCCTCATAGCGGAGCGTTTTGTGTGAAGAAATGTCAACAAGGACTGCCAGCAATGGGCACGCTCCTGTGTCGCGTGCCAACACTGCAAAGTACACAATCACACTTCACCCCCCCCCCCTCCCCCGCCCCCTCAGAGCCTTTGCGATCCCTCCTGGGCATTTCCAGCATATTCATATTGACATTGTCAGCCCTCTCCCCCCCTCTAACGGTTTTCGTTATGTTCTCTCGTCTATCGACTGAACAACTCACTGGGTTGAGGCTGTCCCCTCCCCAATATTACAGCAGAAACTGTTGCTCGAACTTTCGTCGAGTCATGGGTATCGTGTTTCGGATGTCCAGCTATCATCACGACTGACCAGGGCAGACAGTTTGAGTCAGCCCTGTTCAATGAGATTTGTAACATTTGTGGCATCCGGCGCATCCATTCCACAGCATATCACCCGCAAAGTAACGGGCTAGTTGAGCACTGGCACCGCACTTTCAAGGTGGCTCTTCGATGCCACGACTCTCTATGGATGGAGGCCCTTCCCCTTGTGCTACTCAGCATTTGTGCGATCTATAAGGAAGACCTCAAAGGCACAATAGCCGAGTTCGTATACGGCCAGAACATTGTTCTCCCTGGCGAACTTGTAAATCGACACCAACATTGATGCATCAGTCTTTGAACTAAACTAAGATTATCTTTGGCTGCTTCTGCCATGTCCAGTTCTTTGTGAGCCTTGCTTGTGTTTGGGTGAATAAATGAACTACCACTAAATGGGGGTTGTTTGGTGTAACTACCCCAACATCTCCCTCAAACTCAATATGTCTTTAGTCTAAAGAATCAGCAGTAAATACAGAGTTGAGTCTCATTTTTTCTTAAGAGAATGCTTTGGCCATCCCTATAAATTGTTCTTTGTTTAATAGCATCTTTCACTGTCTTGCTTGTTTGAAAAATTTGTGTGAATTGTCTTTACCAGATATATTTTATTTTGATTTTATTGAAACATAAATGTCACATAAATGGAAAATGAAAACAGATTATGCATCTGATAACCTCACACAAGTATTGTACTCAGTTTTGTGTATTGAGTGACATTGATTTTTACATATCTTATGAAGTAATGAAGCTGTCCACAGTACTTGATACATCACAAAATCTTTAGAATCACAGAAACTTCTGTTCTTTCATTATTATTCTAATGTAATATTGTAGGTGGATAATCTAGTACCTCATGTTACTGAACATTTGAAAGAGTATTTCAGATTAAATACTTAATCATCCATATTATTATCCAGTATGCTCCAATCAATCATCTATATTAATTAGGAAAATTGGAATTCACAATGAAGTAGCCAGACTATTTCATATCCTGTAGGACATCCAGTGTCAGTTTCAGCTTGGGAGATTGTCAATCCATAACCACAATCTAGTCCAAATCTGAAAGAAGGTTATGAATGAAGTACAACACTTAGCACTGAAAGCATGTTTATTACAAACACCAACACACAGAGAGAACAGAGCTGAACTTCTGGATGGAGAATGCTACTATTTATACAAAAATTGAATATTCCAGAATATACAAACATTACAAAGATATGACATTTTGAGTAAATTTCAGAAATTATAAATCCAAAATAACATATAATTGCTGGTTGGTGCATTTGAACTGCAAACTCACAACAGCCATCAGTGTTAATGATTATACCAACCTGCATGTAACCCAGCTCGCAGAATTGTTCCTTTCCTGGAGAATCAGTGGCCTTCTGTTTCCAAAGTTCTCACTGAAGCTGACTACAGCACCCTGTATCTAGATCTTGTCAATAGTCCTCTGTATGGCAGCACTGATGGACCCTCACATTCTGGTCATGTTGTCCCATCCTCTCACAATGATGACCATCAGAGGTAGACCCTCCTATCAAAGCTTCATGAATGGGTCTTTAGTTTCCTCAAATGAGGCGCTCCCATTATCAATCTGCACCTCAGGGCTGTAGCAGGGCTTCATATAGAGGACAAAGACAACAAAACTACAATTTTATCTTCTTGATGAAGGGTCATAATCCTCGACTTTGTAAGTGACATCCAACAAGCAATGGGGGATGTGATGCAGCCTAAAATAGTGGTTTAGATGCTTTCCTGATAGTCCCACAAAATCGGGACCTTATATATCATCACAATAATAGGCACTGAAACTAAACATTGTTCAAAGTTAAATTTACAGAAATTACAATTAAAACTTAACTCATTAAATTAACTGAATACATCAAAAAATTGGTTCTGTTTAACAGTTTCTCCTACTGCGAGGGTTAAGCAGAATTATTCGTTTAAATCCTGAAATTAACATACATAGTTACATAAACAATACTTTGGACAAAACTGTTAATTACTTTGGAATTAATTCAGGGCTCATTTTTCTAACATGTTTTTGAATAGAGCCAAAAACATACTTTAAGATTACTAGTATTTCATCTTCCAAATGTTTACTAGTGTTACAGAATTTATATTTGTTTATATGTCAACAATAGAGTTTATGTTATGAATTATACTAACTAGGAATAGTCAAAATAAATTAGAAAATCAGTTACATACATAAAACTAAGCACTAAATTTGATCTGGTGTTTTTTACTTTAATTTGATCTGGTGTTATTTACTTTAAAAGCTAAGGGCCAATCTTTCTCTTTTATGAAAAATGATGATTATACTCATGTATGCTAATGTTAATTAGTTTAAAGCGAAAAAAATGAATTTAAGGAGGCAGATGGCAAAACAAGAGGGGAACTGAAATTATCCCAGCTTGCTTTGTCACAGGGTCTGAAAGAACAGGCCCCGCTTACTTACAGAAATGTAATTCAGGCAAGATGGCCTATGGTCTCTTCAATGCAGATGCACACTATACTCAAACACTTATGGAAATTAGAGAAATGTCATGACTAATGAAGTTAATGGGCAAGGGGTACTACATCTGTAGTATGTACATAAGTTTAGAATTTGGGTCTGACAAGAGGTGTATAAGGTAGTCCATGCAGATGCAATGACCACTGTGTATGAATGGTTCAGTGGTCAGAGCATCTGCCTAGTAAGCAGAAGACCTGTGTTTGAATCCTGCTCTGGCAGAAATTTTCAACTTTCACCATCAATTTCAATCGGTGCCTGTTCACAGCTAATATCTGTAATTCCTATGTGATTTTCATTGTTTTATGCTACCTCTCCACCAGGCTATTCTTTTGTGGGTAATAAGCAGTGGTGTGCATGTGGTCAATCCCACAGAGGCAGCAAAGAATGTTGAAAAGGGCTGACTCAGATTGTCTGTCTTGGTCAGTCATAATACAGTCTGGTACACTAAAGTACACAATCCATAGTTTGATGAAAGTCCATGCAATGGTGTCCACCATGATGGTGGAGGGGGGCCATTTCCACCCACTGACTCATTATATCAGTTTCAGAGAAAATGTAATGAAATACTTCAGACTCAGACAGTGGCCTGATGACATAATTGTGGATGTGTTTGAAACATACTGTTGGGACAGGAAAGTTGCCTATTATAGGTTGAGCATGACACACAATTTTGCTTTGTTGGTGGGCTAAATAGCATTGTGCCCAATGGAAATAGTCACTTTTTACATTAGGTCACACATAACAGTCCATAATTGGCCATATTGTTGCCCTTGTGCCACAGTGGCTGAGGTTGTGAAATCTGTCAATTATTTCACATTGAATGTTGAGGGGGCTCGATGGCTGTGGTTTCCCCAGAGAGGCATCACAGAGTAATGTAGTGATTGTCAATGCCAAAGTGCATTGTTCAATCTGAAGATTCACATTTTCATCACTGAGTAGTTAAGTGATGGCAGGATCATTTGTTTGCTCCTATGAAATGCATTTGTAGTTGTATTGTAGGGAGATTTCAGAAAGACATGACAAATAGCCACTGAGTGTATTAGCTCTGTGCATGTGTCAGATGCTGGCCATATATTGGCTGATAAGATCCAAGTGATGGAAATGTCAGGGGTTGGTGCCTATGGAGAGATCGTGAATGGCATTGACAAGGACTTCTGATCTGTAAATGTTGTTATATGGTGACCTTTGATGTAGTATGCACAGAAGCTAGCAGTTCATGATCAAATGCTGACCATTTTGATTGTGTGGCTAAGAGTTTCTTGGAGAAAAATCAAAGTGGTTGTGGTACACCATTAACATCCTGTTGAAGAGCTGCTCCAATTGTGATGTCACTCACATCTGCTGTGGATGTTGCCATTGTAACAGCCTGAATTAGAAAATTTTTAGTGTACTGAAATACTTGTGGCTTTCCAGGTGTCAACTCAGCTGCCTGTGGAAAGTGTTGATAGTAAAATCTGAGAATCCTGAGGAATCATTGTAGGTCATGGTACTTTTCTGGGTGATGAAGGTCTTGCACCAGTTATTGTTCTTATGCCAGTGGCATTAAGAGTGTGACCAAGCAAGGTGACTTCCATCTGCTAATGTAATTTCACTCATTAATGAAAACTCTGCCCTCCTGCAAAGCAGTTAGAACTTTGCTAGCTGCTGTGAGTGCTCATCTGTGGAGTGTGAGAAGATGAGTATGTCATTGAGATTCTTAGAGCAGAAGGGGAAGTTGAATAGGAGACTCAATAAATTCCTGCCAAATCTGCACAGCATTTTGAAGCCCATACAGCATAAAGAGATACTTAACCTTCTGGATGTTGTCAGGGTGTGTTGGTATTTGTAGGTAGGCACATTTTCAATTGATCACAATGAAAATTTTAGCACCTGAGATGGTGTGTATACTGTCCTGTATGTTGGGAATGGAGTAGCTGTCATGCACTGTTCAAGAATTAAGGACCCTGTAATGACCACAGAATCTTAGGAACAAGCTTGGTTCTGGAGTCCCAGCAACTATGTTAAGGGGAAACAATTTCTGCTTGAAGGAATTCATTAACTGCAACTCTGGTATGTTGATCTGCTGCAGCTATCCATTGTGGTTTGTGATGAAGGGGGGGGGGGGGGGGTCCTTGCATGGTTCTATCATTTTGTGTGTGTGAGGGTTGGGAACAATCCTTGAGGTGGCTATTGGTGGCTGGTGGCATATGCGTTAGTGTGGTGTGTGCTGGAGAGGGAGCGGAATGGGGGGAATGTGCCCATGCAGGGGAACTGGGGCTGTGTCCTGCTGTTTGTTGTCTGCCATGTGGAGCTGCTCATGTGGTGCCATGGCAACTGCAGCAATGCAATGTCAAAACTCACAATTTTCTGTATGGAGTGACTGTGTCTGCATGTTACAAGAAGTATAGCATCGATGTGTGTGGAGGGTGTCCTCTGAAAGTTTGACACATTCACAGGGAATATCATGGATGATGTGATTGGGGAGGGGAGTATGATGGGCACCGGTTGTGGAGGCATGGAAGGGATGGAGATAGCTTGTCCCAATATGCCCAATATGTAATGAATGAGCACGAAATGCAAGACATTGGGGAAGAGCCGGCGATATGGCAAAAAGCGTTTCCGATGACTAGTTCTACCATGTCGATAACCATGAAGGTCCATGGGAACTGTACTGTGTCTGACAGGTGCATGGTGTATGCAGCAATGCTATACACACTAATTTTTGAGTCATTGGAAGCCTGGAGCATAAGGGCAGTTATAGTCTCAAAAGTCAGAATGGAGGAGTGTGGAAGCAAGTGAATGCCAGTGTCCATGTCACTTGGTAGATATTGGTTTCATGCTTGTGTTAGACATTCTCATGGGTTGAAGGCAACTTGGTGAGGCATCTTCAGCTGGAGCACATATTGCGATCCACTTGTGGAGTCTGCGCTCCTGCAAGAGTTCGAACATTTTCATGCAGCATCACTGAATCACATATAACAACAAGGAGTAGGACATGGAGCCGGTGTAGGTTCCATGATGCTCATTCCATGTGTACCTTTGGGTGGTAGTGTGCATTGCTGCACAGGCGATCTGCTGTGATTGTGGTCCTTCCTGTCCAGTTGGCTGCTCTTATGCGGTGGTGGTGGTGGTGGTGGTGGTGGTGGGGGAGGGGGGTGGGGAGGAGGGGGGGGTTTGTCAGCCATAGCCAATTGTGTCCAGTCAGCTCTGTCTCATTCACAGGGATGCGGTGCCAGAGATGTGACAGTGTACTATCACCCAGTTTGATCTCATACTTGAACTCCTGAAGTTACTGTTCTGGCATATAGGGTTGTCTCTGCAACAGTACCACCTTGGCCATCTCACATCTATTCTCTGACAAAGACAGCTTGATGGTATGTTAAATTAGTTTGGAGTGGCCTGTCAGGTGACTGATCAGATGCATGTACTTCAATTGGTCATCAAAAATGCTGGTTGTCTAAAAAATGCACTACATGATTGTGAACCACAAGCTCAGATTCTTAGCATTGGAAAGAGGTAGTATGAGCTGTGTGTTTCCTGAACATGTCTACTTATTAGGAGAGGTTACATATGATACCTCTAGAAACGTTGGTCTCTTGGAGAAAAGTCGGCATGTAGCCTGTAGTTTTCAATTGCGATGCGACTTCTGTGTCGCCTCGTTAATGTGAGGGTTACCGTATATGGGCAGTCTAGCATAGGATAGATGTTACTGGAATCCCAGGAGAGGTTCCATGCAGCAACGATAGCCATGTTACTGTCTTGGAGAGTAGTCAACATGTACCCTCTATGTTTCAATCGCAATGCAATTTCTGTGGCGCATTGTCAATACAAGGGTGCAAGGCTTACAGTAAATGGATGGTGGTGCATCGAATACAAGCTATTAGACTCCCAGGAGAGGTTCCATGTGGTAACCACAGTCGTGCCAGTGTCATATATGAACACAAGCAGAATGACCCTAACAATTTCCTTGACGCTTATGCAATAGTCCAAAACATGCCTAATGGTGAGACAACTACTGAGGATAGTATTAGTCTCTAGGAGAGACATTGGCATGGAACCTATACTTTTCTATTGACATGCAATGCCCTTGTCGCATCGTCAATTTGAGGGTGTGAGGTTTACTGTAAATGGGCGGTGGTGCAGTGGATACAAGCTGCTGGACCACCAGAAAAGCATCCATGTGGTGACCGTAACTGCGTTAGTCTCCAGGAACAAAATCGGCATGGAGCCTGTAGTTTTCAATCATGATGAGACTAATGCAAATACGGTCACTGCATGGAACCTCTCCTGGGAATCCTGTAGCTTGTATCTGATGCATCACTGCCCACTTAGTGAATCCTCACTCAGTCACACTGACGACATGACACAGAAATAGCATCATGATTGAAAACTTCAGGCTCCACGCCGACTTGTCTCCAAGAGTCTAACAAGGCTCTGGTCAACATGGAATCTCTCTTGGGAGACCAGTAGCTTGTATCAAATTTGGCACTGCCCATTTAGTGTAACTCATGAACCCTCGCATTCACAATCCATCAGAGGACTTGCATCGGGATTAAAAACTACAGGCTCCATGCCGACTTCTCTCCAAGAGACTAACGCAGCTATGGTCACTGCATGGAACCTCTCCTGCGAATCCTGTGGTTTGTATCCAATGCACCACTGCTCATTTACTGTAACCCTTGCACCATCACATTGACGATGCAACACAGAAGTTGTATCGCGACTGAGAAATACAGACTACATGCCGACTTCTCTCCAAGAGACTAATGCGGCTACTGTCACCACATGGAACCTCTCCTGGGAGTCCAGTAGTTAGTATCCGATGCACCACTGCCCTTTTACAGTAACCTTCACCCATTCACATTCAAGATGCAGCACAGAAATGGCACTGTAATTAAAAAATTTAGACTCCAAGCCGACCTATCTCCAACAGACTATCGTGGCTATGGTCACCTCATAGTACCACTCCTCTGAATCCAGTAGCTTGTATCTGATGCACCACTGCCCGTTTACTGTAACCCTTGCACCCTCACATTGACGTTGTGATACAGAAGTTGCATCGCGACTGAAAACTACAGGCTCCTGTTGGAATGTTCGTACATTTATATCGATATATGGAATCCAATGAAGAGTGATATATCTTTATAGCACAACTGTTTTGTTCCTTGCATGTATCCTCACTCACTGTAAAAAGATGAATGTGTGTAGTTGTACCATGATTTGTACTTAACCTTTGTTCTGAATAAACATTATCGACATGGTAGCAGTTCGTGGTTGTAAACCACAAACAAAGTGTGTCCCTCAAAATAATAGTGATCGGTTGTAAATTGAATGGAAGACTGTTATTCAAAAAAGTGTGATTTGTGAAACTGAACATGGCTGATATTAAGATACCGGTATTTGATGGAGAAGACTACGGGAACTGGAAAAGAAGAATGGAAATGTACCTGAAAATGAAGAAATGCTATGCAGTGGCTTCAAGAGCGAAAACAAGCGTGGACAAACCGGGCACGTGGGAACAAGAAAATCTGATTGAAATGAATTACATATACGGAGCAATTTCGAACAAGCAACTAGAATTCGTGAGTGATAAGGAAACTGCATTTGAAATAATGAAAAAAGTTTGATGATTTATACTGCAAAGAATCAACAGCACTGCAAATTGTGTGCAGGAACAAGTTGGACAAACTATGGTTAAAAGACTATAGTGATATGGCAACATTCTTCAGTGTCTTTGAAAAATCAGTGAATGAACTGAAATTAGCCGGTGCAAAAGTGACAGAAAAGGAGAAGCTAAATTATATGTTGAGAACATTGCCAGAAACCTTGAGCTATATTGGGGACTTGATCGATGTTTTGAAAGAAGAAGATCGGACAGTGGAATATGTTAAAAGTAAACTTCAGATGATTGATCTAAAAGAAAAGGATGGAAGTGAATGTGTAAAATCCAATGCATTTCATGCTGAAAAGAAAACTAGTATGAGCTACCAAGAGTAATTGTGTTACAGATGTGGCAAACCAGGTCATATAAGGAGGGAGTGTCGCCATTCAGGAACAAGCAGAGATTCAAGGACACATGGCGGACATCACCGAGGAGGCAGTCGCAGCAGTTGGCGACATGGGCAGAGTGATCACTCCAGCAGGAACAACTGGTCATTTGGTCAGAGTAAACATCATGTTACAAGAGGAAGTCGTCATCCTGGACACTGAGGATGTCACCAGAATGGAGTCAGCATGAGCAGCTTTGTAACAGAGGTACAACCTACAGTGACATGTAACAACCTTGAGCCAGGTAACAATGTACAGAATGATTGGTTACTGGATAGTGGTTGTACAGATAATGTTGATAATGAGAGTTATTTTTCTGAGTGTGTAACCTTATGAGAGCCTGTAAATGTTAAAATTGCAGATGGAATAGTCTTGCAGGCTACAAAAATAGGAAACATAATTAGTTATTTTCCAGTTTATGATGATATGGGTGAAATCGAAATGAAAAATGTGTTTTATGTCAGAGACATGGACAGAAATTTGATTAGCTATGCTAAAGTAACAGAAAAACATAAAGTTGTATCTGTAGGCAATACTTCAAAGATTTTCAATAAATACAATAACTTACTTGTGATTGCTTTGAAAGAAGATAGGCTGTGTAAAGTGACAAGTAAAATCTACAAGGAGGAGATAAATGTAAACACTGTCAGTAGTGGGGATAGTATGTCAGTTAAAGAGAAATGGCATTGTATACTTGGACAAGTAAATTTTAACGATTTGAATACATTGTGTAAACAACAGTTAGCTTATGGATTGCTAACAAATTTAGAATCAGAATTTATGAAGTGTAAAGTCTGTATTGAAAATAAAATGCACAATTTACCTTACGAAAACAAAAGAAGCAAAGCAAAACAAACATTGGCGATTATTCATATTGATTTAAATGGGCCTCACTCAACTTATGATTTGCATGGGGAAAGATATTTTCTCATTTTCATTGACGATTATAGTAAAGCAGCTAGAGTCTATTCTATTAGATGTAAAAGTCAGGTTTATGACTGTTTTATGGAATATGTAAATGAAATTGAAAATTTAACTGGTAAAACTATTAAGAAATCGAGATGTGGCAATGGGAAATAATATTTAAATTCAGATGTGTATCAGGTTATAAGACAGAAAGGAATCATATTAAATGCATGCCCTCCCTATGTACATGAATTAAATGGTACAGCTGAAAGATATAACAGGTCAATTATGGATATGTCAGGATGTCTGATATCTGAAGCGAGAGTAGATAGGCGATTTTGGCTAGAAGTGGTACGTGCAGCTGCATACCTTAAGAACCAAATTTTAGCTAATACTATTGAAAAGAAAACTCCTTATGAGATACTATTTGAGAAGAAACCTGATGTTAAACATTTAAAGTTATATGGAAGTAGGGTTTTTGCACATGTACCAGAACAGTTGAGGAAGTCACAGTGGGACCTTAAAGCAGACTTGGGAATTTTAATAGGGTACAGTGAAGTTGGGTACAGAGTATTGATTAATAACAAAGTTATCATTGCCAGACATGTTTCTATTGTGGAAGAGGATGTCAGGTGTATTGCTATTAAGGCATCCAGTTCAAGGAATGAACATTTTAGTGTTTCTGAATGCAAAAGCATAAACAATGAATCAGTAAATGAGCATATGGAAGAAAGAGGTGTCGAGTGTTGTCCAAGTAAGCAAAAACAAAACCAGGAACAAGAGTTGAGGTCAACTAGGGAACATAGAATGCCTGATAGATTAAAGGATTACGTCTTGAGTAGCTTCATTTGTGTAAACTTTTGTTGTGCTGATGGTCCAGAAAATTTTGAGGAGGCAATGAATGGTAATGAGTCAGAAATGTGGAAGGAAGCAATGGATAAAGAAATTGAAAGTTTAAATAAAAATAAAACTTGGAAACTAGTAACTAAACCAATAAATGTAAATGCTCTTGATGTAAAGTGGGTTTTTACAAGGAAATCAGATAACACTTGTAAGGCAAGATTAGTTGTAAGGGGCTTCCAACAAAAGGAATTTGTTGATGATATTTATTCACCAGTTGCTATGATGCAAACATTGAAAATGTTGTTGTCATTCTGTTGTGAAAAGGGCTTAATTGTAGAACAAATTGATGTACAAACTGCATTTCTTAATGGAAAAAATTTGTCAGAAAATTATGTTAAGCAACCCCCTGGATACATAGATGGAACAGATAGGGTTTGTAAGTTATTTAAGGCACTTTATGGCTTGAGGTAAAGCCCTAGAGCTTGGTATGATTGTCTGGATGAGTTTTTAAAAGGTCAAGGCTTTCAGAGAAGTGTTGTTGTTGTGTTGTATGGTCTTCAGTCCTGAGACTGGTTTGATGCAACTCTCCATGCTACTCTATCCTGTGCAAGCTTCTTCATCTCCCAGTACCTACTGCAACCTACATCCTTCTGAATCTGCTTAGTGTATTGATCTCTTGGTCTCCCTCTACGATTTTTACCCTCCACGCTGCCCTCCAATGCTAAATTTGTGATCCCTTGATGCCTCAAAACATGTCCTACCAACCGATCCCTTCTTCTAGTCAAGTTGTGCCACAAACTTTTCTTCTCCCCAATCCTATTCAATACCTCCTCATTAGTTACATGATCTACCCACCTTATCTTCAGCATTCTTCTGTAGCACCACATTTCGAAAGCTTCTATTCTCTTCTTGTCCAAACTGGTTATCGTCCATGTTTCACTTCCATACATGGCTACACTCCATACAAATACTTTCAGAAATGACTTCCTGACACTTAAATCTATACTCGATGTTAACAAATTTCTCTTCTTCAGAAACAATTTCCTTGCCATTGCCAGTCTACATTTTATATCCTCTCTACTTCGACCATCATCAGTTATTTTACTCCCTAAATAGCAAAACTCCTTTACTACTTTAAGTGTCTCATTTTCTAATCTAATCCCCTCAGCATCACCCAATTTAATTTGACTACATTCCATTATCCTCGTTTTGCTTTTGTTGATATTCATCTTATATCCTCCTTTCAAGACACTGTCCATTCCGTTCAACTGCTCTTCCAAGTCCTTTGCTGTCTCTGACAGAATCACAATGTCATCAGTGAACCTCAAAGTTTTTACTTCTTCTCCATGAATTTTAATACCTACTCCGAATTTTTCTTTTGTTTCCTTTACTGCTTGCTCAATATACAGATTGAATAACATCGGCGAGAGGCTACAACCCTGTCTCACTCCTTTCCCAACCACTACTTCCCTTTCATGCCCCTCGACTCCTATAACTGCCATCTGGTTTCTGTACAAATTGTAAATAGCCTTTCGCTCCCTGTATTTTACCCCTGCCACCTTCAGAATTTGAAAGAGAGTATTCCAGTTAACATTGTCAAAAGCTTTCTCTAAGTCTACAAATGCTAGAAACGTAGGTTTGCCATTTCTTAATCTTTCTTCTAAGATAAGTCGTAAGGTTAGTATTGCCTCACGTGTTCCAACATTTCTACGGAATCCAAACTGATCTTCCCCAAGGTCTGCGGCTACCAGTTTTTCCATTCGTCTGTAAAGAATTCGTGTTAGTATTTTGCAGCTGTGACTTATTAAACTGATAGTTCAGTAATTTTCACATCTGTCAACACCTGCTTTCTTTGGGATTGGAATTATTATATTCTTCTTGAAGTCTGTGGGTATTTCGCCTGTCTCATACATCTTGCTCACCAGATGGTAGAGTTTTGTCATGACTGGCTCTCCCAAGGCCATCAGTAGTTCTAATGGAATGTTGTCTACTCCCGGGGCCTTGTTTCGACTTAGGTCTTTCAGTGCTCTGTCAAACTCTTCACGCAGTATCTTATCTCCCATTTCATCTTCATCTACATCCTCTTCCATTTCCATAATATTGTCCTCAAGTACATCGCCCTTGTATAAACCTTCTATATACTCCTTCCACCTTTCTGCCTTCCCTTCTTTGCTTAGAACTGGGTTGCCATCTGAGCTCTTGATATTCATACAAGTGGTTCTCTTCTCACCAAAGGTCTCTTTAATTTTCCTGTAGGCAGTATCTATCTTACCCCTAGTGAGACAAGCCTCTACATCCTTACATTTGTCCTCTAGCCATCCCTGCTTAGCCATTTTGCACTTCCTGTCGATCTCATTTTTGAGACGTTTGTATTCCTTTTTGCCTGCTTCATTTACTGCATTTTTATATTTTCTCCTTTCATCAATTAAATTCAATATTTCTTCTGTTACCCCGGGGTTTCTATTAGCCCTCGTCTTTTTACCTACTTGATCCTCTGCTGCCTTCACTACTTCATCCCTAAGAGCTACCCATTCTTCTCCTACTGTATTTCTTTCCCCCATTCCTGTCAATTGTTCCCTTTTGCTCTCCCTGAAACTCTGTACAACCTCCGGTTCTTTCAGTTTATCCAGGTTCCATCTCCTTAAATTCCCACCTTTTTGCAGTTTCTTCAGTTTCAATCTGCAGTTCATAACCAATAGATTGTGGTCAGAATCCACATCTGCCCCTGGAAATGTCTTACAATTTAAAACCTGGTTCCTAAATCTCTGTCTTACCATTATGTAATCTATCTGATACCTTTTAGTATCTCCAGGATTCTTCCAGGTATACAACCTTCTTTCATGATTCTTGAACCAAGTGTTAGCTATGATTAAGTTATGGTCTGTGGAAAATTCTACAAGGCGGCTTCCTCTTTCATTTCTTCCCCCTAATCCATATTCACCTACTATGTTTCCTTCTCTCCCTTTTCCTACTGACGAATTCCAGTCACCCATGACTATTAAATTTTCATCTCCCTTCACTACCTGAATAATTTCTTTTATCTCGTCATACATTTCATCAATTTCTTCATCATCTGCAGAGCTAGTTGGCATAAAAACTTTTACTACTGTAGTAGGCATGGGCTTTGTGTCTATCTTGGCCACAATAATGTGTTCACTATGCTGTTTGTAGTAGCTAACTCGCACTCCTATTTTTTTATTCATTATTAAACCTACTCCTGCATTACCCCTATTTGATTTTGTATTTATAACCCTGTAATCACCTGACCAAAAGTCTTGTTCCTCCTGCCACCGAACTTCACTAATTCCCACTATATCTAACTTTAACCTATCCATTTCCCTTTTTAAATTTTCTAACCTACCTGCCCGATTAAGGGATCTGACATTCCACATTCCGATCCGTAGAATGCCAGTTTTCTTTCTCCTGATAACAAGTCCTGATAACAACTCCTGATAACAAGTCCCCGCCCGGAGATCCGAATGGGGGACTATTTTACCTCCGGAATATTTTACCCAAGAGGATGCCATCATCATTTAATCATACAGTAAAGCTGCATGTCCTCGGGAGAAATTACGGCTGTAGTTTCCCCTTGCTTTCAGCCGTTCGCAGTACCAGCACAGCAAGGCCGTTTTGGTTAATGTTACAAAGCCAGATCAGTCAATCATCCAGACTGTTGCCCCTGCAACTACTGAAAAGGCTGCTGCCCATCTTCAGGGACCACATGTTTGTCTGGCCTCTCAACAGATACCCCTCCGTTGTGGTTGCACCTATGGTACGGCCATCTGTATCGCTGAGGCACGCAAGCCTCCCCACCAACGGCAAGGTCCATGGTTCATGGGGGGTAACTATGACTATTGTCTGTATGTACTGAGGACTACAATTTGTGTTGTCTATATAATGGTGTTTTGTTGATGATCTGCTAATTTGTTGTAAAAGTAAAGAGAAAATACAAGAAATCAAATGTCTTTTATCCAAGCGATTTGTGATGAAAGACTTAGGTGAAGTAAAGAATTATCTTGGGATAGATATTAATTATAATTATGCAGAAAATGTAATGACTCTGAGTCAGGGTAGCTATATTGAATCTCTAGCTAAGAAATATCAGATTGAACATGCAAAATTGTACAGTACACCAATGGAAGAAAATTTGAAACTAGATGTAGCACATGATGGAAGTCTTGATAGCAAGTACAGGAACTTGATAGGTTCTCTACTGTATTAGTTTTGGAAGACAGCCAGATATAAGTTACAGTGTGAATTATTTGAGTAGATTTCAAAACTGTTACAGTGATACTCACTTTAAGTATGCTGTGAGAGTACTGAAATATTTGTATCAAACAAAAGATTTGAAGCTAACATATAGAAAGACTGAAGATATGGATTTGTTAGATTATTTTGCAGATGCAGATTGGGCAGGTGTTTCTGTGGATCGTAAGTCCACATCAGGCTATGTAATTTAGAAATGTAATATTTTGGAAATCCAGGAAACAAAGAAGTGTTACAAAATCTTCTACTTTCTCTGAGTATGTAGCATTGTGAGAAGCTGTCACTGAGATTAAGTTATTTCTAGATATTTTGAATATTTTTTATGTAAAGTCTGACAAGCCCATTAAAGTTTATGAAGACAACTCAGGGGCAGTCAATATTGCTAGACATGGTAATCTTACTAAAAATTCAAAGTATATTAAAGTACATTACAATTTTGTGAATGAATGTTTTAAAAATGGAATTATAGACATTAGTAAAGTAGATTTAGAAAGCAATGTAGCAGACATTTTTACCAAATCTCTTAGCAAGCCAAGTTTGTAAAATTTCGAGACATGTTAAATGTAATCTGATTATGGTATAAATGTAAGGAGGTGTGTAGGAATGTTCGTACATTTATATCGATATATGGAATCCAATGAAGAGTGATATATCTTTATGGCACAACTGTTTTGTTCCTTGCATGTATTCTCACTCACTGTAAAAAGATGGATGTGTGTAGTTGTACCATGATTTGTACTTCACCTTTGTTCTGAATAAATATTATCAACAGCTCCATGTCGACATTTCTCCAAGAGACAAACACTGCCTTCAGGAGTTGTCTCACCATTAGGACGGTGATACAGTGTTGCATAAGCATCAAGAAAGCTGTCGGAGTCCATCTGCCACTATACATCTGCGATATTGCTGCGGCTACAGTCACTGTATGGAACATCTCCTGGGAGTCAAGTAGCTTGTATCTGATGCACCACTGTCAATTTACTGTAGCCCTCACCCACTCACACTGATGAGACAACACAGAAATTGCATCGCGATTGAAGACTTCAGGCTCCGTGCCGATATGTCTGCAAGAGACTAACGCAGCTACGGTCACCGATGGATCCTCTCTTGGGAGTCCAGTAGCTTGTATCGGATTCTCCACTGCCCTTTTGGTATAAGCCTCAAGCCCTCACATTTATGATGATGCACAGGATTTGCATTGGGATTGAAAATTACTGGCTCTATTCTGACTTCTCTCCAAGTGAATAACACGGCTACGGTCACTGCATGGACCCACTCCAGATAATTCTATAGTTTGTATCCGATGCACCACTGCTCATTTACTGTAACCCTTGCACCATCACACTGACAATGAGACACAGAAACTGTATTGGAATTGAAAACTATGGACTCCATGCCAACTTCTGTACAAGAGACTAACTTGGTTAGAGTCACTGCATGGAACCCCAACTCGGAGTCCAGTAGCTTGTATCCAGTGCACCACTGCCCATTTACTGTAGCCCTCACACCCTCAGATTGCTGCTGCGACACAGAAATTGCATCACGATTGGAAACTACAGTCTCCATGCCGACTTCATTAGAAGAGTCTAACACACCTATAGTCACTGCAATGAACCTCACGTGGTTGTCCAATAGCTTGCATCTGATGCACCACAGCCCATTAACTGTAAACCTTGCACCCTCACAAAAATGATGTTTCACAGCAATTACATCTCGATTGAATACTACAGGCTATAAGTCAACTTTTCACCAAGAGGCTAATGCCGCCCTCTGGAGTTGTCTTGCCATTATGCTGGTGATGCAGTATTGCATAAGCGTTGAAGAAACAGAGTTATTCTGCCAGTGTAAATCTACAATACTGGTGCATTTACGGTCACCACATGGAACATCTGCTGGGAGTCCAGTAGCTCATATCCAATGCACCACAGCCCATTTACTGTAACCCTCGCATCCTCACACTGACGATGTGACACTGAAATTGCATCCCGATCGAAAACTACAGGCTCCATGCCAATTTCTCTCCAAGAAACTAATGGAGCTACGATCACCACGTGGAGCATCTTCTTGGAGGCCAGTACCTTCTATATGATGCATCACTGCCCATTTGCTGTAACCCTTGCACAATCACCGTAACGATGTGACACAGATATCATATCGCAATTGAAAACTAGAGGCTCCATGACAATTTCTCTCCAAGAGAATAACGTGAATACGGTCACCACATGGAACCTCTCCTTGGAGTCCAGTAGTTTGTATCCAATGCTAAACTGCCTGGTTACTGTAACCCTCGCAACCTCACATTGATGATATGAAATCGAAATGGCACCATGATTGAAAACTACCGCCTTCATGCCAACTTCTCTCCAAGGGAATAATGCAGCTATGGTCGCCACATGGAACCTCTCCTGTGAGTACAAAAGCTTGTATCCCATGCACCACTGCCTGTTTACTGTAACCATCGCACCCTCACATTGCTGATGCGATACAGAAAGAACATCGGGATTAAAAAGGTTAGGCTCCTTGCCGACATTTCTCCAAGAGACTAACACTGCCTTTAGGAGTTGGCTAACTATTAGGCTGGTGATGCAGTGTTGTATAAGCATCAATGAAGCTGTCAGAGTCCCCCTTCCAGTGTACATCAACGGTAATGGTGCGGCTATGGTCACCGCATGGGACATCTGCTGGGTGTAGTAGCTCATATCCGATGCACCCTTGCCCGTTTACTATTGCCCTCACCCACTCATGTTGTCGATGTGACACAGAAATTGTATTGCAATTGAAAACGACAGGCTCCATACCAACTCCTCTCCAAGAGACTAACGCAGCTAAGGTCACTCCTGAAACCTCTCATAAGAGACCAGGAGCTTGTATCCAATGTACCACAGCCAATTTACTGTTAGACTCGCACCCTCACATTGACAATACAATACAGAAATTGCATTGCATCTGAAAACTACAGGCTCCATGCCGACATTTCTCCAAGAGACTAACGTAGCCTTCAGGAGTTGTCTCGCCGTGAGGCTGGTGATGCAGTGTTGCATAGGTGTCGAGGAAGCTGTCAGAGTCCTTCTGCCAGTGTTTATGTATGATACTGGTGTGGCTACAGTTACTGCATGCAACATCTCCTGGGAGTCCAATGGCTTATATGCAATGCACCACTGGCCATTTACTGTAACCTTCGCCCACTCACATTGATGATGCGACACACAAATTGCACCACGATTGAAAACTTTTGGCTGCATGTCGACTTCTCTGCTACTGTCATTGCATGGAACCTCTCATGGGAACCCTGTTGCTTGTATCTGATGCATTACTGCCAACTTACTGTAACCCTTGCCCACTCACACTGACGAGGCGACACAGAAATTGCATCGCAATTCAAAACTTCAGGCTCAACGCTGAAGTGTCTCCAAGAAACTAATGCATCTATGGTCACTGCATGGATCCTCTCTTGGGGTCCAGTAGCTTGTATCTGATTCACCACTACAAGTTTGGTGTAAGTATTGCACCCTCACATTTACGATGCATCACAGGATTTGCATCGAGATTGAAAACAACAGGCTCCATGCTGACTCCTCTCACAGTGAATAACACGGCTATGGTCACTGTATGGAACCGCTCTTGGGAACCTTGTAGTTCGTATCTGATGCGCCACTGCTCATTTACTGTAACCCTGGCACCCTCACATTGACGATGCGACACAGAAATAGCATTGTGATTGAAAACTACAGGCTCCATGCCAATTTCTCTCCAAGAGAGTAATGTAGCTATGCTCTTTGCATGGAGCATCACCCGGAAGCCCAGTAGCGTGTATGTGATGCACCACGGCCCGTTTACCGTAACCCTTACAGTCTTACACCCTCACATTGATGATGCGACAAAGATATTGCATCGCAGTTGAAACCTATAGGTTCCATGCCGACTTTCCTGCAAGAGACTACCGCGACTACAGTCACATCACGTGACCATTCATACCAGTCCAGTAGTTTGTAACCAATGCACCACTGCCCATTTTCTGTAACCCTCACATACTCACATTGACGATGTGACACAGAAAATGCATCAGGATTGAAAACTACAGGCTCCATCCTGACATTTCTCCAAGGCACTAACACCACGCTCAGGAGCTGTCTTGTCATTATTCAGGTGTTGCTTCACGATTGCTTACTACAGGCTCCATACCAACTTTTGTAGAAGAGACTAATCCCCCCTTAGGAGATATATCGCCATTTGGCGGTTGCAGTGCAACTGTATAGGCCTCAAGTTAACTGCCAGAGTCATTCCGCTAGTGTAAATTTATGATACTGGTGGGCCTACGTCGCTGCAGTGAACCTCTCCTGGGTGTTATATAGCTTGGATGCAATGTGCCACTGCCCATTCAGTGTAACCCTAGCATCCTCACATTGATGATGCAACACATAATTAGCTTTGCAGTTGAATACTTCAGGCTCCCTACTAAATTCCCTCCAAGAGACTAATGCCCCACTCAAGAATTGTCTCGCCATTAGGCGGGTGTTGCGCTACTGTATAAGTCTCGAGAACATTACCAGAGTCATTCTGCTAGAGTACATCTATAATACTGGTGCATTTACAATCACCACATGTAACCACTAACTGGGAGCCCAGTAGCTTGTATTCGATTGCAAAATTGTCCATTTACTGCACTCTCACACACTCGCATTGGTGATGCAACACAGAAATTGCTTCACAGTTCCATACTATAGGCTCCATGCCGACTTCGTTCCAACAGATTAATGCCACCCTCAGGACTGTTTTCCACTAATGGTGGGTGATGAGCTCCTGCATAAGCCTCGAGGATACTGTTGGAGTCATTCTGCTAATGTACATCTATGATACTGGTGTGAGTATGATCACCACAAGGAATGCCTCCTGTTACTCCAGTAGCTAGTAATCAATGCACTGCTACCCATTATTGTAACCCTCGCAACCTCACATTCGAGATGCTTTGCTTCGAGATTGCATACTACAGGCTCCTGCCAAGTTCCCTCCAAGAGACTGATGCTGCCCTGAGGAGTTGTCTCGTCATTAGGCAGATGTGGGGCTATAGTATAAACCTTGATGACATTGTCGGAGTCATTCTACCAGTAAACATCTAAGACATTGGCGTGGCTACTGTCACTACATGGAATCTCTCCTGGGAGTCCAGCAACGCTGCCCATTTACTGTAATCCTCGCACACTCACGTTGACGATGTGACACAGAAATTGCCTTGCAATTGCGTACTACAGGCTCCATGCTGGCTCTTCTCAAAGTGACTGATGCCGCATTCAGCAGTGGTGTCGCCATTAGGCGTGTTCTGTGCTACTGCATAAGCTTTGAAGACATTGTTGGAGTCATTCTGCTAGCAAACATCTATGATACTGGCAGAGCTACAATCACCACAAGGAACCTCTTCTGAGAGTCCAGTAACTTGTATCTGATACACCACTGCCAATTTACTGTAACCCTCACCCCATCGGATTGATGATAAGACATAGAACTTGCTTCTCGATTGTATATTGTAGGCTCCATGCCAACTTCTCTCAAAGAGAACGAACTGGCCCTCAGGAGTTGTCTCTCCATTACATGGGTTCTGGGATATTGCGTAAGCCTCAAGAACTATGCTTGAGTCATTCTGTAATTGTACATCTATGTTACTGGCACGGCTATGGTCATCACGTGGAATCTCTCCTGGGAGACCAGTAGCTTTTAACCAATGCACCACTGCCCATTTTGTGTAACCCTTGAACCCTCACACTGACAAAGCGATACAGAAATTATTTCACGATTCCATTTTACCGGGTCCATACTGACTTTTCTCCAAGAGACTAATGACGCTCTGTGGAGTTGTCTCACCACAAGGTGGGTGCTGGGCAATTTCATAAGCTTCGAGGACATTGTCTAAGTTAATCTGTTAGTGTACACCTATGATACTGGCATGGCTATGTCTCTTGGGAGTCCACTAGCTTGTGTCCACTGCACTGAGACCATTTACTGTAACCGTCGCACCTTCGCATTGACAATGCGAAGCAGAAATTACTTTGCGATTGCATGATACAGGCTAAATGCAGACTTCTCTCCAAGTGACTTGTACTGCCCTCAGGAGATGTCTCGCCGTTAGGCGGGTGCTGGATTATTCCATAAGCCTCGCGGACATTGTTGCACTCACTCTGCTAGTGTACATCTATTATATTGGTGTCACGGCAGTAACTGTGTGGAACTTCTCCAGGGAGTCCAGTAGCTTGCATTCTATGGACCGCTGCCTGTTTACTGTAACTCTTGCACACACACATTGATGATGCAAAACACAAACTGCTTCGCGATTGCATACTACAGGTTCCCTGCCGGTTTCTCTAGAAGAGACTAATGCCACCAAAAGGAGTTGTCTGCTGTGAGGCAGTTACTGGGCTATTGCATCAGCCTTGAGGCGATTGATGGAGTCATTCTGTTAGTTTACACCTATTACTATTATACTGGCGCTGTTACGGTCCCCACATGGAACCTCTCCTACGGGCCCAGTGGCTTGTTACTTATCCACCACTTGTCCTTTACTATAACCATCTCTCCTTCACATTGATGATGTGACACAGAAATTGGTTGGCGATTGTAAACTACAGGCACCCTGCCGACTTCTCTCAAAGAGACCAATGTCGCCCTCAGGATTTGTCTCGCCATTTACTGGGTGCTGCGCTATTACATAAGCCTCAAGGACATTGTCAGGGTCATTCTGTTATTGTAAATCTATGTTACTGGAACAGCTACGGTCACCGCATGGAACCTCTCCTATGGGTCCAGTAGCTTGTATCTGATACACCACTGCCTGTTTACTGTAATCCTCGCCCCCCTCACACTGACAGTGCGACACAGGAATTTCTTCCCAATTACATACTACAGGTTCCATGCCGACTTCTCCCCAAGAGACTAACGCCGTCCTCAGGAGACATGTTGCCGTTAGGCATGTGCTGGGCTCTTGCATAAGCCTCAAGCACATTGTGAAAATCATTCTGCCAGTGTACATATATGATACTGGCGTGGCTACAGTGACCACATGGAATGACTCCTAGGCGTCCAGTAGCTTGCAACGAATGCAATGCTGCCCATTTAGTGTAACCCTTGAACCCTCACATTAACGATGAGACACAGAAATAGCACCACAACTGCATACTACAGGCTCCCTGCCGACTTCCCTCCAACAGACTAATACCGAACTCATTAGTTGTTTCGCCATTATGCGAGTTCTGCGGTACAGCATAAGCCTTGAGGGCATTGTCAGAGTCATTCTGCCAGTGTATATCTATGATCCTGGTAGGGCTCTGGTCATCATTTGGAACCACTCCTGGGAGTCAAGTAGCTTGCATCTGAAGAACTGCTGTCTGTTTACAGTAACCCTCGCAGGTTCACATTGACTATGTGGCACAGAAATAGCTTCTCAGTTGCATACTACAGGGTCCATGCCGACTTCTCTCCAAGAGACTAATGCCGCCCTCTGGGTTGTCTCACCAGTAGTCGGGTGTTGGGCTATTGCATAAGCCTCGAGGACATTGTAGAAGTAAATCTGTTAGTGTACATCTACGATACCGGCGTGACTATGGTCACAGCATGGAAACTCTCCTGGCAGTGCAGTAGCTTGTATCCGATACCTCACTGCCTGTTTACTGTAACCCTCGCACCTTCACTTTGGTGATGGAACACAGGAATTGCTTCGCGATTCTATGCTACAGGCTCCCTGCCAAAATCTCTCCAAGCGACTAATGCCACCCTCAGTAGTTTGCTCACCTTCATACAGGTGATGGGCTACTGCATAAGCCTCGAGAACAGTGTCGGAGTCATTCTGCTCGTGTACATGTATGATACTGACGCGACTACGGTCACTCCTGGAAGCCCAGTAGCTTGTAAGCAATGCACCACTGTGTGTTTACTGTAACTCTCATATCGTCACATTGACGATGCAATGCAGAAATTGCTTCACAGTTCCATACTACAGGCTCCATGCCGACTTCCCCTCAAGAGACTAATGAAGCCATCAGGAGTTGTCTCACCATTAGGCGGGTGCTGGGCTTACAGATAAGCTTCAAAGACAATATTGGAGTCATTCTACTGGTGTAAAACTATGATATTGGCGTGGCTTCGCTCACCACATCGAACCTCTCCCTGGAAACCAGTAGCTTGTAACCGATGCACTGCTTGCCATTTACTGTAAATCACGAACCCTCACATTGACAGTGTGATGCAGAAATTGCTTCATGAATGCATACTACAGGCTCCATGCTGACATCTCTGCAACAGACTAATGCCACCCTCAACAGTTGTTTTGGCAAATGGTGGGTGCTGGGCTACTACATAAGACTCGAGGACACTGTCAGAGCAATTCTGCTAGTGCACATCTATGATACTGGCCCGGCTATGTTCACTGCATGTAACCTGTCCTTGGAGTCCAGTTGCTGGCATCCGATGTTCCGCAGACCGTTTACTGTAACCCCCAGAAACTTACGCTGACAATGTGACATAGAAATTGCTTTGCTATTGCATACTACAGGCTCCATTCTAACTCTACTTCAAGAGACTAATGCCACACTCAGAAGTGGTGTCCTTATTAGATGGGTGCTGCACTACTGCAAAGTCTTGAGGATATTGTCTGAGTCATTCTGCAAGTGTGCATCTATGATATTGGTGCGGGTACAGTCACTGCATGGAACCTCGCCTGGGAGTCCAGTTGCTTTCATCCGATACACCGCTGCCCATTATTATAACCCTTGCACCCTTTCATTAATGATGTGACGCAGAAATTGCTTACAGATTGCATAACACAGACTCCATGCCGACTCCTCTCCAAGAGAATAATGCAGCCCTCAGGAATTGTCTTGCCACTAGCCGGGTGCTGGGCTTATGGATAAGCCTCAAGGACATTCTCGGAGTCAATCTGCTAGTGTACATCTATGATACTGGCCGGCCTATGGTTACCACCTGCAAACCCTACTGGGAGTACAGTGGCTTGTAACCAACACACTGTTGCCCATTTACTGTAACGCTCCCACCCTCACATTGACGGTGCAACACTGAAATTGCTTCGCGATTGCATACAACTCTCTCCATACCGACTTCTCTCCATGAGTTTTCTCGCCATTAGGCAGGTGCTGGGCTATTGTATAAACATCAAGGACAGTGTTGGAGTGATTCAGCTAGTTTACATCTATGATAGTGGCGTGGGTACAGTCTCCACATGGAACCTATCCTGGGATTTCAGTAACTTGTAAATAATTCACTGCTGCTCATTTACTGTAACTCTCGTACCCTCACATTGACGATGCGACACAGAAATTTCTTCGCTATAGTATACTACATTCTCCATACAGACTTCTCTCCAAGAGGCAAATGTACACCTTAATGATTTTTCTTGGAATTAGGTGGTTGCTTTGGTATGGCATAAGCCTTGAGCGTATTGTCGGAGTCATTCTGAAAATGTACATCCATGTACCTGGCATGACTGGGGTCACCACATGGAACCTCTCCCGGGAGTCCAGTTGCTTGCATTTGATGATCTGCTGCCTTTTACTATAACTCTCACTCCCTCACATTGATGATATGACACAGAAATTGCTTCGCAATTGCATATCACTGGATCCGTACTCACTTCTCTCCAAGAGACTAATGCCACCTGCAAGAGTTGTCTTGCAACTAGGCAGGTGCTGGGCTATTGCATAAGCCGTGAGGACATTGTCGGAGACTTTCTGTTAGTGTGCATCTACCATACGTTTGGATTTACAGTCACTGCATGGACCCTCTCTAGGGAGTCCAGTAGCTTGTATCCAATGCATCACTGTCCATTTACCGTAACCCTCGCTCCCTCACATTGGCGATGTAACACAGCAGTTGTTTCGCGATTGCATAGAACAGACTCCTCTCCAAGAGACTAATGCCACCCTCAGGAATTGTCTTGCCATGAGGCAGGTGCTGGGCTGCTGTATAATCCTTGAGGACATTGTCGGAGTCATTCTGCTAGTGTAAATCTACGATCCTGATGCAGCTACAGTCACCACATTGAACCTCTCCTGGGAGCCCAGTAACTTGTAACTAATGCCTCACTGCCTGTTTACTGTTACCCTAGCCCCCTCTCATTGATGATGTGGCAGAGAAAGTGATTCATGGTTGCATACTACAATCTCCCTGCCTACTTTTCTCCAAGAGTCTAATGCCACCCTCAGGATTGTTCTCGCCATTATGTGGCTGCTGGGCTATTCCTAAGCCTCGATGACAATGGTGGAGTCATTATACTAGTGTACATCAATGAGACTTCTGCAGCTACAGTTGTCACATGGAACCTCACCTGGGAGTCCAGTTACTTGTATCTGATGCATTGCTGCCCATTTACTTTAACCCTCGCACCCTCACATTGAGGATGTGACACAGAAATTGCTTTGCGATTGCATACTACAGGGTCCCTGCCATTTCCCTCCAAGAGACTAATGCTGCCCTGAGGAGTTGTCTCACCATTAGGCAGGTGGTGGGCTGTTGCATAAGCCTCAAGGGCATTGTCAGAGTCATTCTGCTAGTGTACAAATTGGAACACTTGCTATACATCATCTAGTTTTAGTAGCAGTTATAATAGTGTCTACCAAGGTTTCATGTTGGGACCAATTCTGCTTTCGCTGTATGTCAGCCATTTTTCCAAATAAATCCTTGATAATTCCATAGCATGCCATCAAAACAATTTTAGAAATATATTTTGATACTGAAAATTACTCATTTTGTCTTGCTCATTTTGCACATGCTTAGACATGTGATAGTGCAAATAACTTCCACATTAATACCAGAAAGAGAACTTTTATACACTAAACATAAGATAATCATATTTAGTTTATCCAAACAAAGGAAATACTAATGCAATTTCTGCTGTTGCAAATTTGATGCTAAATAATTAATATTAGCTGCATTAAGTACACTTAGCAGAATGGAAGCAGAGCTTGATTCATGTGACAAATGGTTTCTTAGTGTGTTTTTAATGTTATTTACTTCAGAAAATAATGACTCACAACCAGAAGTAGTTCAAAATATTGCGAAGATTGTGAACACCAGCTTCTTTTGACAGCAATGTTTGTCTGGAATTGAATTAAATGTTTCAATAATTTTAATGTCAGCATTTTTGCTCCTGTTACCTAATAGTCCTTCTAATTTGTTTGCTTCTAATTCTTTTCTTGTCTTGATAAATTTTTGAGTCCATATTGAACGATACTGGAAATCAATCCACTGCATTTTCATTTCTTCAGTGTCCAACAAATCAAATATAGACTACTTCAGTCATATTTGGATGCATAATAAATTTTTGTGTTTCTGACAACTCTCTGAATTGAGAAAATGTCAATGAAAGTTCTTCAATTGAATAATGTATTATGTGCCTTGAAGCTTTATGTTAAAGTCATTGAAATGCTGGCACATATCCATGCTGGCACATCAATTCTGTAAGCCCCATGACATCCATTAAGTGTTCAAATGTTCAAATGTGTGTGAATTCCTAAAGGACCAAACTGCTTAGGTCACCAGTCCCTAGAATTACACACTATGCAAACTAACTTAAACTAACTTATGCTAAGAACAACACAGACACCCATGTCTGAGGGAGGACTCGAACCTCTGGCGGGAGGGGCCGCACAGTCTGTGACATGGTGCCTCCAACCATGTGGCCACTCTGCTTGGCCCATTAAGTGTGAATATTGCGCAATTTTTTCCTCATTTTGTAAAAACAGCCTGATTTTCTCCATGAAATGCACAAATCTTTGAAGTACATTGCTGCAGTTCAACCACCAAATATTGTTATACATGTAAGCCATTCTACACTGAGTTGACTTCACCTAACAATGCTTCAAACTTACGTTTATTAAAAGCATATGGTGTATAAGGTTCACTATTTTTGTGAACACAGCCATTATATTATCAAAGGAAGTGAAACCACCCTTTGCACACAATATTTGTTAATGTATGAAGCAGTGGAATTCTAGAACATATTGTCCAATGTGTGCTTGGAATAAAGTAACAAAACCGTGTTTGCCTGCCATACTGGGAGCACTGTCATTATCAAAACAATTTTTCTTCAATCTAATTTTTTTCAGTAAACAAATTTTTAACAATAGTACAAATATATGTGCCATTATTAGTTGCTGACAATTATATTATTGCAACCATTTGTTTTTTATGTCATCTGCAACACAATATTGAGAAAATGCAATTAAATGGGCACTTTTAGTTATATCTGGACTTTTGTCAAGATACAGTGAAATATAAGGAGAGGCATGATGTCATTCTTTTGTTGTTCTTTTACATTTTCCACCAGCTTTAGGATTCAGTCTTTTAATGTGTTTCTAGGTAAAGGAGTATGTTTGATGCACTCAGTTACTTACCTTTATTTTTGATGGGGTACAAGCTAACTGGGCTTCCTTCAGTAATTCCCCATTGCCAAAATGTTTACCATGCTGCTCAATTAAATTTGCAGTTAAAAAACTTGTGCCACTGGTATGTCAATCCTTGCTAACTTACTGAATCATATTTCTTGACTTTCTGTTCCCAACTGGCTGAAGACTTAGTGAAATTATGAATGCAAGCATCTTATAATGGAAGAAGTGAGATGTAGATACTGATTTCCAGCAGAAGTATTTGAAAGCTCAAGAACTCACTGACTAACTGGATGTGGAAGAGGAAGTGTATTTTATATTGTTAAAATAACAAGATAATAACCAATTTGGTCACTTTATTGAGAAACATGTTGAAGAAGCTATAACGTACTGGAGAATGGTGTATCTGATCTGATGGAAGGGCTCTGCATAAATATGATGAACCATTCAAATTTAAGAAATTTTCTGCTGGATGCAGCTTACAGCAAAGAAGCCATTGTAAGTATGAGAAGCATTTGAGGTAAACAGTCAGCTCCTTTATGCTCTAGTATCCTTTGTGGTGCAGGAATTCAAACTATGGGTGGCTAAATCAAAGTCTCATGTTGAGTTATAACTTAAAATTCCTGAATATCTTTTTGAAATCATTGTAAAATTCAAAAATCTGCTACATCCATATATTTGCATCACTCTAAAAATTTTAACCACTCTACCAATTAGAGCAGTAACAGCAAATCTCACAAACTTAGCAGTTTGTTACCGTGACAAATGGTTTAGAATAACCATGATAGTTACTTGTATTGTTTTCTTGGGTACTTACAGTACAAGAAACTACTTCAGTTTGTGCTGGGAGTCTTATATGTTGATATATTAAATATTTTATATACTTCACTGTTACTGTATTTATTATCAACAAAATCTGAGGCATCTTTGATATTGTTAATTAAAACACAAATAATTATAAGGTGGAGGGTAAGGGGTAGAGCTTACTGTCATCCCTCACCCCATTCCAAGAGAGACACTCTAGTGATAAAACAAGTTCTGAGAACCACTTTAAATTATGATAAAACTGTGACACCCAAGGCAGTTGAATGCTGCACCTACCCCTGAAAGAATATATCAGCACCGTACTAACGGCATTAATACCATATAAAGTGGGCCAGTAGTCACTGGAAAAGAACAGTATGGGAAAATGGGAGATCCATCATTAAATTTCCTGTGAGAGGTGAAATTTATACGTATCATAAAGTGGACTCATTATAGGATGATTCTTTGCTACTGTAAAAATTGATAAAGATGTCTCCTGGCCCCAGCATTAGTTCCCACCTGTGGAATTCTGAAAAACTGGTATTTGGGGGAAGAATCCAGAATGTGCATATGGTAAAACAGGCACTGGGTCATGGCTGTTGTGTTGTAGAGTATGCTCTGCAACAGGATCTTGTGCATTGCTGGTGTACACCCTGAGCCTATGCCCATTCATCCTAACTGATAACTTGGTGGTAGTCATGATGTCGATGTTAAAGGCCAAGTAGTGTTTACATAACAGGTGGGCATTGACTGAGGAAATGTTCAACACCAGACAGACCATGTATGTGGGTGATGTTGGTATAGAGGGAGATGGCATCAATAGTGACAAGCAAGGTATTTGGTGGGAGTGGGACAGGAATGGATTTTGTACAATCTAGGAAATGGTTGATGTCTTTAATATAGGAGGGAAGTCTTTGTACTACAGGTTGCAAATGCTGATCAACTAAGGCCAATATATGTTTGGTGGGTGCTTTGAAGCCAGCAACTATCGGATGCCCAGGATGATTGGGTTTGTGGATCTTAGGAAGAAAGTAAAAGATGAGGGTGCATGGTTTGGGTGGGACAAGAAATTTTGTGGGTTGAGGTGTTAGTCCTTGTGAAGGGCCTGAGGTTCTAAGGAGGACTGCAGGTCAATTTGAATCACAGGTCTGGGATCTTGTTAGCAGATGCTGTATGTAGAGGTGTCAGACAGCTGGCATAGACTGTCACTTACAAACTCCTATCAGTCAAGTAGAGCAGTGGTAGATCCCTTGTCTGCTGGGAGGATAATGATGGTGTATCCTTGTCAGACCCTATGCTCCTTCTGTAGCCATCTCCCTACCTTATGGCCCATACCCCTGTGATGATCCTCACTGCGAGACTTGCCCTATGCACTCTCTTACCATCACCTATACCAGCCCTGTATCTGGAAAAACATATACTGTCAATGGGAGAGCCACTTGTGAATTGACATGTCACATACCAGGTGTTATGTAAACACTGTTCAACTTTATACATTGGCATGACTACCACCAAGTTATCAGTTACGTTGAATAGGCATAGGTGGAGGGTGTTTACCAGCAATACACAATATCCTGTTGCAGAGCATGCTCCACAACATGATAGCCATGACCTTGGTGCCTGTATCACAACACTTGCCATCTGAATTCTTGCTCCAGGCATCACTTTCTTAGAACTCTGGAGTTGGGAACTAGTGCTACAACACATCATTGGTTCTCACAACTCACCTAGCCTTAATTTTAATTAATTTCTTCTGTCTCAGTATTTCTTCACAATAACAACCTCTTTCTTCACTCCATTTTGCTTTCCTACACCTTTCATTTTTTGACCTGTCTATTTTTTGCTGTTCCCTCCCACTTCAGTTATATACAATGCACTTCACTTTTCACTCTTATTAACTCATGCACAATGTTTTAGCAATAATCTCTGTCTTGTACATTACCCTGTCTTCCACCTTTAAGCTCTCAGGTCTTCAAATCTTATCCAGTGCAGTCCCCAACAATCAGTCTTTTCTTCACATCCAGTCTGGTAAGTCTCCCCTCACCTGGGGCTCTGGATGACTTTTCTGAACCCTACCCCCTTTCCTAAACCTCTCCAGTCCCTCTTCCTTCTCCTTCAACCCTTCTATCAGAATAAGGAGCCACTGCCTCTGAAAGCTTGTAAAGGAAAACCATTTTTATGTGCATGTTCCCCTTCTGCTGCTTGGTGAGTAGATTATTTTATCTATCACACTACATTGTAATTTAGTTTTTGTATCAATTTTATTTGCTCCTCATTAATTATTGAGAATGCATAAATTAACAAAGACAAAATATCTTTCCATGAACTGACTTTTTATTGCAATTTTATTTTGAATTTAAGTGCTTTGGTCAATTGACTATGTCACTGAAATCATATTTAGCAGCTGTGTCATATTCTGTCAACAAAATAGCTGTATTAGACAGTCTGATGTTCAAACTTAAGTAGTATTTTAGCATGTTCTATTTGCTGAAGCCATATCCACAAGATTCTGTAGTTACTAGTATAGTCATAAACATCATCAAAACTTTTTTTTTAATGCCTGGCTATGCATCTCTTAACTTTCAATATGTCATAATGGGAAACTGTGTCAATACTCTTCAACAGTGCCTTCATCTTGGACATCAAAGTAGCTATTTCATTAACTAGTTCCACCACATCACTATGTCTGTTTTATTTGATACCAAAATCAGCTGCATGTTTTTCTTGATAACTTGGCACCAATAAAAGTACTGGCAGCAGGGGCAAGTAAATTACGTAGCCTCCTCAAATGTTCTATTTGCTTCCTGCACACATCTCATTTCACTCCTCAGTTGGTAAAAATTGACAAAAATTAGAAGCCTTTGGTCCAATAGCATACTTGCCTAAGCACATGTTCCCTGACTTTTGATATCCTACAGTACTGTATCAAGTAGCAGGAAGAACTCCATTGTTGAATGTGAGTGTGTTGTGTAGCAGCATCTGTGCTGACTAGGAGGATTGTACCACATGAAGTGTGTCTGTTCGATGGTACTCATTCTGTTACAATATTACACAGAGAAAATGGCAACAGCATGCATTTACAGTCAAAAGCCAAGAGCAGCAGTGTCTTCTCATATGCAGAAGATAGAAATATGGGGTTTAGAAGAGCTTACATACCTCTCATGGTTAACATTTCTGTCTTTTTCCTCCTACCATGTTTTGTGCCCTCTTTGTACCTGGCCCCTTATCAGAGGCCTGTTTCACAATCCTCTCAGTATGGACCTGCATATACCCAAAGAAATTGACCGAGTGAGGTGGCGCAGTGGCTAGCACACTGGACTCACATTTGGGAGGATGATGGATCAAACCCACGTCTGGCTTCTGATTTACGTTTTCCGTGATTTCCCTAAATCGCTTCAGGCAAATGCCAGGATGGTTCCTTTGATAGGGCATGGCTGATTTCCTTCCCTATCCTTCCTTAATTCGAGCTTGTGCTTCCTCTCATGACATCATTGTCGACAGGATGTTACACACTTATCTCCTCCTCCTCCTCCTCCTCCTCCTCCTCCCAAAGAAATCAAAGGCTGCTTGGCCCACTGTCCATGAATGAGAGGGAAGTGTTTTGGTGAATATGTAAATTACAGTTTCAAAATATTTCACTGAAGCTATTATTACTCTACAGGGACAATGTTGCCTGAGAACTATGTGAACATTTCTTAATCAAGCTCATTCTGAAATGTTATTCATTAACAAGGGCATCATCTTCCAAGCTGATAATTCCTAAATGACATGTACTATCTTTGCTCAACTATAGTTTGATTAATATATGGAAAAACTTCAAAATGCTCTGTTACTCACTCAGTTATTCAACATTGGCTTTATCTAGCTAGTAAGACTAATTTCAAAACAGAGCACTTGATGCTGATTTCGTCCCTTACCATTATTGATGGAATTAAGTAGTGCACTGTTTGATGAATAGTATGGAATTTTTCTGTATACAATTTATGAGGGGCACTCATTAAGTAATGCAGCACACTTTTTTTTTCTGAAAGCAGGTTGGTTTTATTCAGAATTTCCGTACACCATATCATTCCTCACTTTTTTGGTTACAAAACCCCATTTTCCAACATTATCTCCACTGAATGCGATGGCCTTATGACACTTTGCTGAAAGGGTCTGTATGCCCACAAGGAACCTCACTAGTGGTCAACATCAGAGTCAACATCCTGCTACATCAATAACCTTTTCGTCATCACATACTGCTTCCCATTGAGTTCATCATTCATTGGGCCATATAGATGGAAGTCAGAAGGAGCAAGATATGGGCTGTAGGGTGGATGAGGGAGAACAGTCCAATGAAGTTTTGTGAGCTCCTCTTGGGTGCACAGACTTGTCTGAGGCTTTATGTTGTCATGAAGAATGAGAAATTTCGTTGAATTTTTGTGGTGACAAACATGCTGAAGTCATTTCTTCAGTTTCCTGAGTGTAGCACAATGCACTTCAGAGTTGATTGTTGTGGCAAGGAGGAGAACATGAAACAGAATAACCCCTTCAGAGTCCCAGAAGACTGTCACCATGACTTTACTGGCTGAGGTGCAGTTTTGAATATTATTTTTTGGAGGAGAGGTGGTGTGGTGCTACTCCATGGATTGCTGTTTTGTTTCCAGTTTGAAGTGATGAACTCATTTTTCATCGATTTTCACAATGTTCAACAAAAATTGCCATGATAAACCTTGTAATACTCAAGTAATTCCACATAGATGGTCCTTGGTTACTCTTTATGGTCTTCTGTTTGGCGGCAAGAAACCCAGTGGGTAAACACCTCCAAGAGTGTGGACGAGTGTGTCAGCATTACCATCAGAGCAGCAAGCTGTCTGAATGTTATCTGTTGATAACTACAAATGAAAGTGTCCACACATTCCAACATTGCAGCTGTCACAGCTGTTTATGGCGAGCTGGCATGTGGATCAGACAGGTCTGGAATGACTCACTGTGCTTTTGTTCAATAACAGGTCTCCATAGACATTCTAGAAGTGTCCATGAAATAGTAGTCCACTTGAACAATGGAAAGGCCACAATATAGAAACAGCAATATGGAGAAGATAGACTGTTACTCATCATACAGAGGAGGCACTGAGTCACAGACAGGTACAAGGAAAAATACTGCTGAAGTATTAAAGCTATCAGACAAAGTCCTCCTACTACAGTAGAAAATGCACCCACATTAACACAAGCACAGCTCACAGACACATAGCCACTGTCTCAGTACACAAAAGCCTGACTGGTGGGCTCCAGTGTCCTGATACAGTGGCCAAGTGTGTGTGAGTTGTACTTGTGTGAATGTGTGTCAGTTTTCTATTGCAGTAGGAGGTCTTTGCCTGAAGGCTTTAATGTTTCAGTAGTCTTTTCCTTGTGCCTGTCTGTGGCTCAATTCCTCCTCTACATAGTCAGTTGTAGTCTATCTTTTTCATATTGCTGTTATTCCATTGTGGACTTTCCATTGTTCAAACAGATTACTATTTCATAAACTGAGATATCTTCGGCTAATGTCACAGGACTTCTTCCCTCTCATTAGGCTTGTATTTCACCTCATACACTTGCTTAAAAGGATCAGCTGCATCCATTCAGTAAATCCCAGACAGATAAATTATTAGCTAAATGGAGCACATCCCTTGCTATCAATCAGAAAACAGTGAGTTACTCTCCAGCAAATGTTTTCATGTGTCTTCTCTAGGAAATATGGATCTAATGGTAAATTTCTGATTCTGAATGTGGAGTTAGAACATGTGTACTCCTTTTGTTCATATCAAGAACACCAAAAGGGCAAATAATTATGACTGCCACTAAAATAAATAGTATCTTATTTAGGAAACACTATATTTCTATTTCATATAGACGTCCTGCAATGAATTTTCCAAGGTTAGTCTATCTCATTCCAGCACTATGGTTGGATGGTCCCTTACAATAAACTACTGTTATACTTTTCTCTTTTCTTGCCAATGATTAGTACTTTGAAATTAACAATTTGTTCAATTTAATTATTATTATATGATTATTGTTGAGGTTTATACATATTTAATTAATGTTAGCCTGATGTAGTGAGGTGATACATGATCACATGTTTCTATCAAACATACATAAAATAAAACAATAGGAGGACCTCAAAAGGGACAATATTTGGTTAAAGGGCATACTTCATCATATACTGAAGCATGTTCTTCACATAGTACAACAATATAACTACCTATGTCAAGCCCTCATAAAATTATGAATTACTACTTTTTGTCAATGAGCAGTTAGAATCATTGGCTCTGATTCATTCAACATTTTTATCATCATTATTGTCAAGGCAGCAACAGAACATAATTTTACAGTTTTTATTACTTATATGTAAATATTAAACATTTATAATGCTAATTAATATGTACATATTACCCTAAGACCAACAACTTACCAAGTGTTAGGGACAAACTCCATTATCATTAGCTCAGAATTTGCATAAAGTATTTGTCAAACATTGAATGCTGTAATAGCAGCAAAAGCAGGAAATGAATTAGCTGCAAGACAAGGCTACAGTAGCTATGGCCATAGCATCAGGTGGTGTTGCCACTCTTGTTACAACATAAGTAATCATCATGTTTAATATTGTTGTCACAATATATTTGTTTTGTTGAATCAAGGGATAAGGGGGAACCTACCATTTCTGCTTCTAGCTATGTTGTGAGACAAGTAATATTGCCAAACTCAACAATGAAAAGGTTTTGTTATGTTCTTCTAGTAGTCACTGGCATGAAGTGGTTCAAATGATTTAACCACTGCTATAACCTTTTAATTTGTCTTTGGACACCAGTTTGTTCTCCAGTCACATGTAGTGGCTGTGAGACTATTGTTCAGTAAGCATCAGGAACAACTACCATGGATCAGTCATATGCAGTATAGGTGGCTGACTTCCATAGTCTCAGCAACAAGTAAAAGTAAATTTATATTGCATGTTTGAGAGGGAGACCCCATGTGGAAGGTTCAGCCACTTAATTTGAAAGATATTTCTTACTTTGTGCTCCATGGGAGCTTTCCTCCATGAAGTGTGAGAGTTAGGTGTTAAGTGTGTGTGTTGAGTGTAGGTGACTGCAGTGTGTGTGTGTGTGTGTGTGTGTGTGTGTGTGTGTGTGTGTGTGTGTGTAGTATGGTGTCATGTTTGTGTTTTATTATGACAAGAGAAAGGAGAGGGTGTGTTTTTTTCTGTCTTATATTGATTTACTGATTTCAGATTTACCACACGTAGGCTATGGTTGTATGGTCTTCTGATGCTGCTTTTAATGAAGTGTCAAAAATTTCTGTTTGATGAATCTGTACATCAGCATTGCAAGCAACTGATCTTGATGTTGAAGTATCTGTAAGACAATGTTGTACACATCAGTTACCAGGTTACAATACTTCATCAGCCTTAACAGAAACCAATTCACAATCACTGAGTACAACAGTTAATTGTGATCCCATGAAGACCAAGCAACTAAAATCATTTCTAAGCAAAGTGAATTATTACACAAAGTTCATCACCAATACAGTCCATACTCCATTCCACTAAATGACCTAAGGGAAAAAGGTGCCAAATGTTTTTTTTTTATGTACAACCTGGCAGGAGTCTTTCCTGAATCTATACTAATATCTGATAGCTTTATTTCAGCTAAATGCCCCATGCTTGCTTCTGATGTCTCCTGGAATGGAACTGGTGGATTCATATCAAGCAAAAATTCCAATGCCATGAATAACTAATCACCTTTGCATGTAAAACGTTGTTAGGATTTCAGCTAAAATATTATCAGATTGAGAAAGAAGTCTGAGTCATGAAGTTCCACATACATAATGACTACAAATCACTAAATTTTCTATTCAGCCTCTAGTACCAGTATGCATCAGTAGTTATTACTATGGTAGTCACTATAGGCCTCTCTCTCAACAGACCAACACCAATGCCACTTTCTGGTTATGTAAGGGTCTGCATGATATGGTGATGATTATGGGAGTAGTCCCTTATTAAACTGGAAATTCAAATAAAATGATGTGAAATGAGAAACAGAGAATGGTCATCTCCAGGGTCATAACCTCATCATGATGGTAGAAAATTTGTGTGACAGTAACTTAAGTCATATGATTAGAAGTGAGATAAAACCTAGACAACTAGGAACTATAGCTAGTCATGGGTAACAGATGCCAGTGTGGAAACCACCACAATTGGAGACTCTCAGCAACAAATACATGTTGAGAGAAGTGCACGCTCCACACGTGCCTCATGCCATCATCACTGATGGAAACACTAAGAAAGGCCATCAGATTCAGTATGACTAAAATAGAATGAGAAAATGTAGACTTGTACAGAACAAAGAGCTCATTAGCTTCAACAGTTAGATAAATACAATGTGTTCATAAAAACTTAAAAATGCACAACAGTATGGTGGAATCAATTTGAATCTAAGTTATGAACTTATGATAGAATGTGGTATCTATGTGTAAGAATTGAGTTCTTTGGATACTATTTTGTGATGTATGCTTAGTGTATGTGCGCTGAAGATGTGAAAAACACAGCAAGCTTGCTCAGCATTGGGGTCACCACTTTAGGTATATGACATAATACCACTGAATAAACACTATTATATATACTGCACTCTCTTTGATTTCTTGTATACTTCCTTCAGAGCACATACAATAATCATACATCACAAAACAGTATCCAAAAAACTCACTCCTTATGCATAGATATCACTTTCTATCCTAAGTTCATAACTTGGTTGAAATCAATTTTGCCACAACAGTACAATTACACAAAGCAGCTGGAGGCCTCTCAGAGCATGTCATGCAACAAGTACTCCCTCCACCCCTACCCTTCACGTCAAACACTGATGTGCATTAAATTTTGTTAAAATGTCTGCGCACTCTCTAGAAACATATGGCATTTTTAGCTGCTACCCCACTCCCCACAAGTATCTGAGGTAGGGAAGCAGACTGACTCATGGCTAGGCTCAGATCAGCCAGCAGGGAATAATCTGTTGGAGTGTAGACCATGATTAGGGAACAACTAGCACAGGTCCTCTTGATGTAAAGGGAACACATGAGTGAGTCTAATGGGGCAGCCTGCCATTTCACATCCCTGGTTTTCCATATTTTCTTCTGTGGTTACTTCTTTAGCCAATTTCTAGAGATTTAACTGCCCATTATGTCCAAATGACTTGGAATCTAGATGAATTTTATGTTGTGCATCTTCATATTTTTGTGGTGAAAAGGCTGTTCCATAAAATTTCGGGCATGCGGCCACATAAATTCGACTTCTTCTAATATTTCGGCTGAATACCATCCAGCCATCTTCAGAGTGAGCCAGAGTGATACTCCAGCACTTGCTCCATCCATGAATTTTATGGTGCTTCTGGAGCTATGGAGGTCTACTAATAGGTCTTGGACATTAGTGATCAAAGAGTTTCTGGGCTAGCACTGATAAATTTCTTGTAATTAGTTCATGGGTTTGCTATGAACAAAGAAGTTCTTTGTTGTGAGAGTTTAGATGTTTTGCATATCCTGAGCCAGCGTTAACAACTCAAGAGCATATACGCAATATTCACTCCATAGGGAATGCTTTTCATGATCTCTTGCATATGCAAAAGCATTAATCATATCTGTCACTGACTTTCAGCCTATATCTGTGTAGATGCATCACAAATTGAGGTAGTTGTGGGGAACTGAATGGAGTAGTTATCTGAGAATGGAGGGGGGGTGGGGGTGGGGGGGGGAAGGGTCTGTGCTTTCCTTAGGGCAACAGAATCAGAATCACAGGACTGAGTACACACAGCAGAGGATGTGGAGAGGAATCTCTGTGTACACAGACAAGATGGGGAAGTTGGAGGTCACTGAGCAGAGCCTCCAGTTTCATCCCAACTGGTCAACCCATTCTTCAGTAATTCACAAACAGTCTGAACTGCTAGATGTCAAACAAAGTCTAGTAACACTGATGGGTAAGCACCTGAAACAGTGTGACTGTGTAGTTCAGCAAGAATTGCTGCCGTCTGACCCTCAGTGATGGGATACCAGCTTCCACATGGAGACTGTCTATGTGGCTTGTAGAGAAGGCTCCAGTTGTCAACCACATACTGCAGTGGTAGGCAGGGTCTAAAAAGTGAGATCTCACCACTTTCTGCAAGAATTTTCATGTCTTGACTTCTGGGACAGCAAGTGACCTGTGGCTCTCTCAGCCACTAGTTAATGTTAGACTGCTGGTCTGTTCTTTTTCCCTGGAGATGTTGCAGAAGAATTAGGCATTGCTGGCTGCACTGGTGGGGTAGTTACCACCTGTGCTGTGGGTTGGGGATTGACAGACATTATGTCCTCTCCCTCGACTAAAAGATAGGCTTTGACATGTCACTAGAGTCAGAAGTTTGTGTCTGAGACCTTGTTGCCATCGTACTAGGTGTACATTTTTTACAGAGTTTGATGTCATGTCAACTGGATGATATTATTCAAACTTTTCTTAGCATCTTGATATGACAGGTGGTGAAGTGTTTTATATTCCTAAATTTTCTTATCCTTCTTGAAAACTGGACTTATCAGTGAATGAGAGGAACAATGCTGTGAGCATTTATGTATGTAGGGAGTTGTTCGCAAGGTCTCCCATGTGTCATCCTTCCACATGTCCCACAGGCATGTTCATTAGTACAGTGGGAGGAAATGTGTGCAAATCTCAGGCATTTGAAGAATCTCATAGCTGGAGGGAAATGGGGTTTTATATCACACCTATATATCATGACCTTAACTTTCTCAGGTAAAACATTTCTGACAAAGATTAGGGTGAAAGCTCAAGTGTCCACCCTATTATGTTTAGGTTCTCTTTGAATATAACAAACAAATTGTACTCCACAGCACTCTAGCTTAGAGTGCAGTAGTATGTCTGTTCATAACATTAAGGTCCAAATGGAAGATGTTATGAGGAGAGATGGTAAGTGGTATACCCCCAAGCTTGTAACATGCCTCACATGCCTTTATTGGTAACATTAAACATTTAAACCAACAGATATCCATTTCTCATTTTCTGTATTGCAGAAACTTCTCTGAACCTATTCTTAATATTTTTGATAGAAAACAGTGGATTTGTTGTTGTAAAAGAATCTCCATCACTTCTGGAGCATACCAAGAACAGAGCAAACTGTCCACTTCCATTTCCTCTGGCCTGACTCTCATCCCATGGTATGGCAGAATATGAAAATGCCATGGGGTTGTAAGTCTCTGTATTGAAACCCTGTTTCCTAGGTGCTGAGATGACTGTGTTGACATAGCTACTGGTGTGGATATATTTGGTTTTGTTTCATTGTGGACTGTCTGCCTTGGTTCCACTCACTGCACTCAGAAGCTGTTCCATGGTTGCAGCCTCACCACACCAAAGGCTACCAGGCATAGTAGCTGTTGCCTGGAGTCCCAGTGCTCTGAGATGGGCAGGCGCCTAATGCTCATCATACATAGGAAGTCACAGCTCAGGTATCAGTGATATGATCCCTGCATTGTCAGGGGGTACAACTGTGAGTGTGCATGATGAGTCCTTCATGATGGATTGGCTACTGCATTAGTTTTCATGTCTGAACATAAATCCACTCTAATAGTAGGTGCGTGGAACCACAGTGCACAGTGGATAGATTATGCATCACGTAAGGTGTCCTTCTAAAAAGAGCTCACACTTCTGTGAAATTGGAGGAAAGTGGAGGTCAAATCCTAAAACTAGACTGTAAGTATTTAAGCCAAAAATGTTGAGGAAGATGTGATATGAGCTAATACTGAGAGTTGTCCTGATAATAACCGAGTTGTTAACATGACAGCTTTACGGGGTGTAGAACTTATTTTAATCACCTCTTATGATAGGCAGGAGTTACTACAGATCTATTCTAGCTCCTCAAAGAGCTGAGGAGGGGGAAGGGGTGGATGAGGAATTTGACAGGCTCACATGTTTCAAATTGACAATAATGTGAGACAACCCCCAGGCATTTTCAAAATCACCTCAAAAAAGTAGCCCAAGCAACACATCAGGGCCTGCAGCACTGAAGGGAACTATCTATGATTCACAATGAATGGACCTTGCATCACCTACTATCCCTGTGAGACAAAAAGCTAAAATAGCTTGCAGGCTTGTCAGTTGGTGCTGACACTATGATCTGAATCAACAATATTGGCCCACTTCTACCAATAATGGTCCACATACCATGCTAACAATCAGAAAGCTGACATTTGCCAGAAGTACTTCACAGTAGGGGGCTTTTGGGCATACTGGCACAATGATTTACGATCTGTCAATCTGTTGCTCCCTCCCCCACTCCCTTCCCTAGATTACTGACCCCTGCCCCATCACATCCCTTGATTTATGCCCCCCTCTACCCTATTCAAAGGCAGTTATCTCACTGGCTCCCTCAAAGTCAAGATGACTGCCTCAGTCACATCAAAACTCAAGATGGCAGAATTATGATGTCGCAATCAAAGGTGGCAAACCTAGATCCCTTGTCCTTGATGGTTATAAAGTATTTCCCTCTCACCTTCCTCTGAAGTTCAACATGGGAGGATACTTGTCTTGGCACACCCTTCACCTGACAACATTAATTACTATTATTAAATGATACAATATGGAGGATATGTCTAGCCCACCTGTGGGGTGTCCATGATGATTTATGTGAACATAGATAAACAACACAATGGATCTAACCCACTTGCATGTATGATAAACATTTATTAAACAAATTGCACTCATGATATGTAACAATTACACTGTGAAAGTGCCATAATTCATTTGGTTCACCCTTTCTGCATAAAAATTACACTGTGAGGCTGTTGGAGTTCTTTAGTACACTCTTACTACATAATAGTTACACTATGGAGGTGTGTGTACAAATTACATTGGCTGTGTCTGGCTCTATGTTTAATAATTACAGCAGCCTCCAAGACATATGTATAGCAGTTCTTAATTATCAGTGAACCACAGACATTTTATTTAAATAGGTGGCAGGCTCATTCGCATTGTGCATCACCTGTCACATGAGTGACACTAGAGTGGTCATGTATTATGTAGGTGGGCATCACATGCTGTCAGGCACGGTGTTCTCCACTCAAACAAGCAGCTGAGAGAATTACTGCACCCACTGCCACAAGAGATGTGCTGCATGCACCCAGCAGTCAAAGCCAGTTCACCAAATCAGTTCTCCAGTGCCTGCTGCCTCACCTCCTCTCAGTTGGCAAGACCTTGCCTCACCATGGGCAGTGGTGATGCAACACCTACTCCACAATAGTCTCATGCACTGCAGCAGTAATCTGTGCTCTACCCTCCTTCCTACATCCCAACCTCAAGGGATATATGAGATGAGATATGAGTAGAACCATCATCAATAATCATCTGGTTTCTACAATGAAATGTTCATGCTCTGGCTCTAGCTCTTGAGATAATAGTGAAGGTCACAGCTGTCCTCGTTTCAATGAGGACATTTCAAGCAAGTAACACAACACATTTTATACATGTTTGTGTACATTTTTATGTATAAGTATGATCTAATAAATTTTTGTCACAGATGTTCACTTGCTTGCAATCACATTTGAGAAATTAAAGACTGTATCCATGAAAACATACACTCTGGATCCTCCATTTTATTACATTCACCAGGGCTTTAATAAGAGGCCATGCTCAAAAGTGCAGAAGTTAACATCATACTCTTAATTGATGGTGACATGCTTCTGTTTTTCAGTGTGAAATTTATGTTTCCATAGGCCTGCCAAGGCAAATCACTCATGAATGTGTGTAAAGGTGAACAAACCATCTGATGATTTGTGTTACATCATGAACTTGGATGCAAACAGCTCAGATGTGATAGCAGATTCAATGTAGGATATGTCTTGGATGTGGACTTGATGTACCCCAACAGTATGCATGATGTACACAACAATTTGTCAGTTTGTCTGGAGCACCAAGTTCTGCAAAATGGTTCCATGCCCAAAATGATGATGAGATATGATAAAAACGATATATACTGCATTATAGCTAACTCTGCATTGGTGGCCTTGTCATTTGTACTCAGATGACTCATGTGAAAAGGTGTCTGACAGGATTATGGCTGCACAACAGGAATTAACAGACTTTGAATGTGGAATGGTAGCTAGAACTAGACAAATGAGATTTTGAATTTCAGAAATTGTTAAGGAATTCAGTATTCTGATATCCAGTCAAGTGTATGACAAGAATACCACATTTCAGGCATTACCTCTCACCACAGACAGCAGTCACCAACGGCCTTCACTTAATGAGTGAAAGAAATGGCATTTGCATACAATTGTCAGTGCTAACAGACAATCAACACTGCATGAAATAACTGCAGAAATCAATGTCAGATGTATGACAAACTCATCCGTTAGGGCAGTGAAGTGAAATTTGGCATTATTGGGCTATGACAGCAGATGAATGATGCAAGTGCCTGCAGCGTCTCTCCTGGGCTCTTGACAATATTTGTTGTACCCTAGATGACTAAAAACTGTGACCTGGTCAGATGACCCCTGATTTCAGTTGGTAAGAGCTGATGGTAGGGTTCAAGTGTGGGGCAGACCCCATAGAGCCATGGATCCAAGTTGTCAACAAGGCTCTATGCAAGTTGGTGGTGACTCCATGATGGTGTAGGCTGTTTTTATATGGAATGGACTGGGTCCTTTGGTCCAACTGAACTGGAAATTGTAATGTTTGGCAACTTGGAGACCATTTGCAACCATTCATGGACTTCATGTTCCCAGACCACAATGGAATTTTTATGAATGACAATGCACCATGTCACCAGGCCACAGTTGTTTGTGATTGGTTTGAAGAACATTTGAATAATCTGAGTGAATGATTTGGCCACCCAGATCACCCGACGTGAATCCCATTGAGCACTTGTGGGACATAATTGAGAGGTCAGTCCATGCACAAAATCCTTCACCGGCAACACTTTTGCAATTATGGATGACTGTGGAGGCAGCATGGCTCAGTATTTCTGCAGTGTACTTCCAACAACTTGTTGAGTCTATGCCATGTCGAGTTGCTGCACTACACTGGAAAAAAATATGTCTGGCATGATATTAGGAGGTATCATGACTTTGATCACAGTGTGTTTCAAAACTGATGGTCAATATTCAGGGATATGACAGGAATGATCATTCAAAATAAAAAGGTCAAGTGGACATGGGCTCTAAAATGCTTACCTTAAGGACTATGAACAATTCTTGAGCTTCGATAACGTGAAACAAATCTCTTCTACTGCAAGCTCTTTGCTTTCCATATTTTGCGAAGTGATAATATGGACCAAAAAAAGAAAAAAAAAGCCAGTAAACATGTGTTCTAAAATTTTTTTTATTGGTCCTGTAGATCATATATTTTGTACAGCAAAGCACATTATGATATAGGACAAGTCAGTTTGAAAATTATGTTAAGAGAATGTATGATGAGAGATGATGTTAGTGGTACATAACTCACATAGCAGAATACATACAGGATATATAGACAAAATATAAAAAAGGTGGTGTGTGATGAGAGATGACATTGATGGTAAATATTACACATAGCAGAATACATATAAGAGATACAGACAGAATATAAATAACATAAAATAACTAAATTATCTCACTAAGTAGAAATACCTACAAGTGAATAAACAGCTTATTACAAGTAATTACAATTTTGTAGTACATATGTCACATAGCAGAATACATATATGAGATACATACATAATATAAATAAGATACAATAATTAAATTATCTTGCTAAGTAGAAATATCTACAAGTGAATAAACAGCTTATTACAAGTAATTAAAATTTGTTTCAAGAAATTCATGTACACAATAGAAACAGTGATTTAGTAGTAATTCCTTTACTTTAATTATCATTATTTTTGGGTTTTTGCTTGTTTTTATGTCTGTTGGGAGGTGATTGTATATTTTAATGGCCATACACTTAACCCCATTAGCATATAATTTTGTGTTGTGAGCTATTATTTGTAATTGGGTTTTGTTTCTGGTGTCGTGTGTGGCAGTTTGCATTTCTGTTGAGGGAATCCTAAGTGCTGTACTGTGGAACAAACTAGTTCCATTATATAGAGGGACAGCAGTGGCTGGATTTTTAACTGATGAAACAGTGGTTTACAGTGTTCAGTTCTTTTTTTACATTTCATTATTCTTACCACTTTTTTTGTATCTTGAAAATTATGAGAGATTCAGAGCTATTTCCCCAGAAGATTAGACCATAGCTCAAGACAGATTCAAACAGATCATGGTACACCAGCTTCAAGGTATCCATACTGTCTGTGTCTTTTAATGATCTTAATAAGTAACAGATTTTGTTAAGCTTTTGTGACAGTGCCTCAACAGGTGGTTTCCAAATTAGAGTGATACTGATAAGTCCAAGAAATTTGGTGCCCTGCTTGTTTGTAATGTCATCTCTGCCAATAACTATAACTGCATTGAAGGGGGTAAGATTTTGTCTAGCGTGGAAGTTCACACCTACAGTTTTTGAGTATTTATGAGTAGTCTATTTGCTTCAAAACAAGATTGTAATTGAAAAGTAGTTTCATTGACTGCATCCTCTAATGTGTCTCTGCTACTGGTTATCAGAATATTTGTGTTGTTAGCATACAAAGAGGAGCTGGCAGTTGGTATGTGTTCTGGGAGATCATTTATGAACAATATGAAAAGAACAGGCCCAAGAACAGATTCCTGAGGGATGCAATTTGTTGTATGCAGTGCCTGGATGTCTTTGATTTTCTTATTTCTACATATTGCTTTCTTTCACTACGGAAGGTAGCTACGGAACCTCTAATCCCATACTTCTGGAGTTTCATAAGAAGCAGCTTGTGGCCAGCCATGTCAAATGCCTTAGACTGATCAAGAAATATACCACCAGCAGGTTGTATATGATTAACAAAGCTTGAGCACTTTTCTAGAATTGCATACAAAGCATGTGTGTTGAACCTATTTTTCCAAAATCCGTTTTGGGAAGATGTGATTACGTTGTTAGAATTTAAAAAATGTTTCTAATCTAATTGACATACAGTATTCAAATATTTTTGAGAAGCAATTGGCCTATAGTTTGCTATGTCCGTTTTCTCTACCTCCTTGTAGAGAGGCATAATTTAGCGAGTTATAGCTGGTTTGGATACGTTACCTCTAGAAATGAGGCATTTATGATATTTAACAGGGGTCCACTGGTGTAATTTGAACACTTATGAAGTAAGAAGCAGGGTATCATATCATGCCCTGCAGAATAAATCTTTTTTTAATAATATCTTCAATTTCATATGGTGTGGTAGGAGACAGGAAAAAGGAGTTCAGAGGAGTATTGTTTTTGAGAAAAGAGTGTAGAGTGTTTGGAGAGTTAGTTAGGAGATTTGTGGAAAGAGAGTGTACAGTATTTGAAGAGTTGGTCAGGAGATTTGTGGAAATTTCTGAAAAATGGATGTTGAATTTATTGGCAATTTTATGTGCATTTTCAGTTTTTTGTCCTTCTATATTTAGTGTGATTTTATCCCCTATCCTTAACTTTCTACCAGTCTGTACATTTACTATACCCCAGAAGGTCTTACATTTGTTGGAAAAGCACCTAATTGTTTTATCATTATGAGCTTTTTCAGCACATTTGATAACTCTCCTGTATGTGGTTTTGCAATTGTTATAGTATACCTTGAACTCTTTGGATTTGCCGCTGTCCAGTTTGCTAAGTCTGTGCAGCAGCCTCATCTTTTCTGGTGACGTTTTAATACCTTTTGTGATCCAAGCATTCTGTTTTTTGTTAGTGATAGTCTTTGTATTCTCTGGGAAATGGCAGTTAAAGTAATATTCAAATATCTGCAGAAAATTGACATATTTTTCATTTGTAGTTGAAGAAATAAATACACTTTGCCAGTCTTCTTTCTTTAAGCTAAGTACAAAGTTATTTATGTTACTGTCACTATAACTTCTACACTTAATAACTGTTTTTCCTGTTGGGAGTACATTGAGTGGTGGATTAAAATGTATTGTTAGTGCACTGTGATCTGAAAAACCAACATCTATAATTTTTACAGTGAAATCAGTGTTAGAAGCAACCTGATCAAGACAATTGTTTAATCTCGTTGAACATATTATGTTCATACTTAAGTTGAATGACACCATTAAATTTACTAATTGTGACTTTTGAGCAGGTTCTTCAAGGAAATCAATGTTGAGATCACCACATATTATTATATTTTTTTGAGTTATTGTGACATGCTTTTTCTAGCAGTAGTGCAATGTTTCTGAGGAAGACAGAAAAATTACCACTAGGCGATCTAGATACACACATTATATACATATTTAGGTTGGCAAGTGCTACCCCAGCTATTTCAATGTCTTTGTCTAAGGAATACACTTCACAGGGATGGAAAGGTTCACAGCTAATGCTATTTCTTATGTAGATACAAGTTCCACCACCTATGTAATGTTTTCAAGAATAGTGGTGAACTAATCTGAAGTTTTGAATATACTGATAAGGTAATTCTGACTGTTTTAGCCAGTGTTCACTAATACACAGTAAGTGTACGTCTGACAAAACATTAGTATCACTCGTAAGAATTTCAAGTTCACTTACTTTATTTCTCAATACTTGTACATTGTGACAGTATATGTTAAGGTTGTCACATTCTTCTATGTGAGGAAGATTTATGTCTGCTGTGTCCTCTTGGGAAAGTGGTGACTTGACCATAAAAAATGTTCGTCATTATATGACAATTTTTTTATTTTTCTTGACGATCTTCTCGGAGATATTGAGATCTTGCTGCTCGAAGCTGTATTCCCAGAAGAAACATGACTCTCCACTGATGAGTATGACAGAGTGGGAGTACGTCATGATCTTGTAGACTTTTCTTGTTGAGCTGTTGTTCGGATAGCAAATTTTGATTGTGTAATAATTTGCCAAAACTTTCTTGCGTTTTTGTAGGTGAAGTTTTCCTATCTGCTTCTTCACTATTTGCAAGTGATTTTTTTTGGATGCAGCTGTTTATTTTTCTTCCAATAGTACAGTTTCATTAGCCACATGTGCTTTTAGTGTGATTGGTGGAGTGGTGTTTTCATATAGGGGAGACTGGGGCACAGTAGGCACTTTTTTTCAAGAATTTGTTGTGATGTAATTTGAATATATTTTGGATTATTTCCCATCTGGCAGGAAGCCTAAATCATCTAGTATCTATGTTAATTTAATTTTTTTGCTCTGATAAAAATTTTACATATAAAATAAATGAAAGCAAAGCCATGTAAAAGTGCCCACTGTGCCCCCATCATTGGTATGGGGCACACTGAACACATGCTGAAACATTTATTTTCTTGCCAAACATTATTTGATACAATCAATTGATACACTATACAATCACCCGACATTGTAAGATTCCGTGTCAATGGGAAATACAAACATTCCTTCTGTTTGTTTTGTGCCACCAACTGTGGAAGGCTTTCATAATTTACAAATAACATCTGTTAAACAAATTTCACCTGCTTCTGCACCTGCAGGAAGTGAAAAATGTCTGTCAAACTTACGTGACTTTTCGAAATAAGTCACAATTGCAGTGCCTTCATTTTTATTCACCGAATTAATATGCGCAACAAAGTAGCAAAATGGTATTTCTTTTCCTTTCGTTGGCACTTTCACAACAGAGTCATTGTCTTCAAGCTCACCTTCTGCGTTAAATTCTTCTTCACTGTGAAGACTCAAATTATCATCACTATCATTAACATAAAGAATAGTAGAGCCTTCACTGTCTGATGAGCTACTCTCTGGCTGAAGTTGCATTCTGACTTTTTTTTAAAAATGGGCTTCAGGGCTGTTTTGTTTGTAGAGTTTGGTCTGTTTCTTTTTCCCTAATGTTCTCAGATTCTAGAAGCTCCGGCTTCTCTGGGGTGTCACGAAGAATTCTTGTCCTTCCTCTTTTTCTTCCATGCTGAGGTGTCTTACAGATGATTGCTATTGGAAGAGGTCAGACTTCCTACTGTGATACCAAGGATCCTGACGTACTTGAAATGCTACTATTTGCAGGCAGTCTTACTGCTGGAACAGTGCTTGTGTTGTTGCAGTCTGTTATATTTGTCCCATTGGGATCATCAACAGTATTTTCTGGTACACTTCTAACTTATGCACATTGTTGACCATCTACATCTACATTTATACTCCTCGAGCCACCCAACGGTGTGTGGCAGAGGGCACTTCACATGCCACTGTCATTACCTCCCTTTCCTGTTCCAGTCACATGCGGTTCACTTGGAAGAATGACTGCTGGAAAGCCTCCGTGTGTGCTCGAATCTCTCTAATTTTACATTCGTGATCTCCTCAGGAGGTATAAGTACGGGGAAGCAATACATTCAAGATCTCATCCAGAAACGCACCCTCTCGAAATCTGGACAGCAAGCTACACCACGAGGCAGAGTGCCTCTCTTGCTGAGTCTGCCACTTGAGATTGCTGAACATCTCCGTAACACTATCACCCTTACCAAATAACCCTGTGACGAAATGCGCCACTCTTCTTTGGACGTTCTCTACCTCCTATGTCAACCCGACCTGGCATGGATCCCACACTGACGAGCAGTACTCAAGTATAGGTTGAACGAGTGTTTTGTAAGCCACGTCCTTTGTTGATGGACTACATTTTCTAAGGACTCTCCCTATGAATCTCAACCTGGCACCTGCCTTACCAACAATTAATTTTATATGATCATTCCACTTCAAATTGTTCCGCACGCATGCTCCCAGATATTTTACAGAAGTAACTGCTACCAGTATTTGTTCCACTATCATATAATCATACAATAAAGGATCCTTCTTTCTATGTATTCGCAATACATTACATTTGTCTATGTTAAGGGTCAGTTGCCACTCCTTGCACCGAGTGCCTATCCGCTGCAGATCTTCCTGCATTTTGATGCAATTTTCTAATGCTGCAACTTCTCTGTATACTACAGCATCATCCACGAAAAGCCGCATGGAACTTCTGACACTATCTACTAGGTCATTTATGTATATTGTGAAAAGCAATGCTCCCATAACACTCCCCTGTGGCACACCAGAGGTTACTTTAACGTCTGTAGACGTCTCTCCATTGAGAACAACATGCTGTGTTTTGTTTGCTAAAAACTCTTCAATCCAGCCACACAGCTAGTCTGATATTCCGTAGACTCTTACTTTGTTTATCAGACGACAGCGCGGAACTGTATCGAATGCCTTCCAGAAGTCAAGGAAAATGGCATCTACCTTGGAGCCTGTATCTAATATTTTCTGGGTGTCATGAACAAATAAAGCGAGTTTGGTCTCACACGATTGCTGTTTCCAGAATCCGTGTTGATTCCTACAGAACAGATTCTCGGTTTCCAGAAATGAAATGATATGCGAGCAAAAAACGTGTTCTAAAATTCTACAACAGATCGATGTCAGAGATATAGGTCTATAATTTTGCACATCTGCTCGACGACCCTTCTTGAAAACTGGAACTACCTGTGTGCTCTTTTCCAATCATTTAGAACCTTCTGTTCCTCTAGAGACTTGCGGTACACGGCTGTTAGAAGGGGGGCAAGTTCTTTCACTTACTCTGTGTAGACTCGAAATGGTATCCCATCAGGACCAGTGGACTTTCCTCTGTTGAGTGATTTTAGTTGCTTTTCTATTCCTTGGACACTTATTTCGATGTCAGCCATTCTTTTGTTCGTGCGAGGATTTAGAGAAGGAACTGCAGTGCGGTCTTCCTCTGTGAAACAGCTTTGGAAAAAGGTGTTTAGTATTTCAGCTTTACGTGTGTCATCTTCTGTTTCACTGCCATTATCATCCCAGAGTGTCTGGATATGCTGTTTTGATCCACTTACTGATTTAACGTAAGACCAGAACTTCCTAGTATTTTCTGTCAAGTCGGTACATAGAATTTTACTTTCGAATTCACTGAACACTTCACGCATAGCCCTCCTTACGCTAACTTTGACATCGTTTAGCTTCTGTTTGTCTGAGAGGTTTTGGCTGCGTTTAAATTTGCAGTGAAGCTCTCTTTGCTTTTGGAGTAGTTTCCTAACTTTGTTGTTGAACCACGGTGGGTTTTTGCCATTCCTCAAAGTTTTACTTGGCACGTACCTGTCTAAAACGCATTTTACGATTACCTTGAACTTTTTCCATAAACACTCAACATTGTCAGTGTCGAAACAGAAATTTTCATTTTTATCTGTTAGGTAGTCTGAAATCTGCCTCCTATTACTCTTGCTAAACAGATAAACCATCCTCCCTTTTTTTATACTGCTATTTACTTCCATATTCAAGGATGCTGCAACGGCTTTCTATGAGTGCTTGAAGTTCTGGTATTTTACCAATGCAGCTTCAACAGTTTACAATTACAATACAGATTGCTGCTTGGTCCCCGCATGTCCTGACTTTGCCCTGCACCCTTTGAGTCTGTTTCCCTTTCTGTACTTGCCGTACGCCATCTAACCTAAAAAACTGCCCAGTCCATGCCACACAACCCATGCTACCTGTGTAGCTGCCTGCTGTGTGTAGTAGACTCCTGACCTATCCAGTGGAACCCAAAACCCCACCACCCTATGGTGCAAGTCAAGGAATCTGCAGCCCACACGGTCGCAGAACTGTCTCAGCCTCTGATTCAGACCCTCCACTCGGCTCTGTACCAAAGGTCCGCAGTCAGTCCCATCGACGATGCTGCAGATGGTGAGCTCTGCTTTCATCCTGCTAGTGAGACTGGCACTCTTCACCAAATCAGATAGCTGCCGGAAGTCAGAGAGAATTTCCTCCGATCCATAGTGACACGCATCATTGGTGCCGATATGAGTGACCACCTGCAGATGGGTGCACCCTGTACCCTTCACGGCATCTGGAAGGACCCTTTCCACATCTGGAATGACTCCCCCCAGTATGCACACGGAGTGCACATTGGTTTTCTTCCCCTCTCTTGCAGCCATATGTGACCTGTGTCTCTCTTATCCTGTCAGTAACATATGAGCCCAAAAAATTCTCATCAGAGAAAACATCAGGATTAAATGGCCAAATACCAGTACAGTGAAAACCAGAAACAATATTCTTTGAAGTAAATGCTAATGGGTATTCCTTTCCTACAAGTCCTGCAATTTCAAGTATTGTTATAGTTTTTCCTGGATTCATCAACATGTAATTGTCACAGGCATTGTTATAAAACTTTTTGAATGGACCATATACAGTTCTATCTAAAGGCCGCGGTGTGGTGGCAATGTCAGAATAGTTTCATTATTTACTTTTGCCAGATCAGTGGTCTTAACAGTCAGATGTGAATCATGGTTGTCATATATAAGTAAAACTTGGTGCTCTTTTGATGCATTTGAAAACTGAATGAAATGTCTGATTACACAATGGAAATTATCTACTGTTATCCAGCCAGAAGGATGCACCAGTCCCAGTGTCTGTGCAGGGGCTCCATGAAGGATACTCTCCTTAAATCGAACTTGGGGAAATATCAGGACTAGTGGAATTGCATTCCCTAGTGCATTAACACATCCAACAAATGTAACCAATTGACCACATTCACCAGAGGTGCATCTTCCAACTTGTTTTTGACCCTTTGGTGCAATGATTTTAGTTGGTGTCTGAACAGTGATTACACCAGATTCGTCTAAGTTGTAATTGTCCTCAGGACCATAAGAGTGTCTGGTATATATTCAAAAAAGAGAAGCCAGTTGGTTCTATAAATCCAGTTGCTCTCCCAAGACTTGTTGGCTGTGGAACCCTCAGCAATAGTGATTGTCTCCTTATAAATCCCTGGCACCAATCAACTCCTGCCATCTTATTTGAAGTCCAATTTACAGGCACACTGATATTGTTAACAGTAGCAAAGTCATATGCCAGTTGCCTCAGACTCTTCATTGTTAAGCCATATAATATGTTGGCTGATTCCCGTGCATATCCCACTAACATGTTTTCTTCTTTTTCCAAAATAACTAATCTGGACTGATACTTTGGACAGTAATGCAATTCATCTGGATTGGCAGCTGCCTTGGCCTGTTTTACATACCTAGAAAACGTGAAGGTAATATGTAAAGCCTGGTTACCTCAATTTAATTTTAACCCAACATAAAATAGAAAAAAAGTACTCATTAAAGGAATTGCTACACGTGTTTGTTCAGAATATCATTATTCAAGGGATATCAGTCTCATATTGTAGGAAAAGCTCAATAAAACTTGAAATTTTTTCAAAACAACAAAAATCAATAGGCCGACTGAATTAGGCTCGATAATGGCATAATGTTGACCTTTTACATGAACAAATTTTAATACCTTTCATTGCAATGTTTTATTAATGTCAGTGAGATCGAGTAAGCCTAATTATGTATAAATGTTCAAACGTACCGGTATCTAGGTAAAAATAGAAAAGTTACAGTTCCTGTTACTAAAAATTCCGATTGCTTATTCATAAGAATAGTGGCTAGATCTCGCCCATGGTTATCAGAAAAAAATGCAAAGTTTTGGTTTTGTTGCCTCTTCTCTCAGTAACTTGTTTTGTCTTTCTGGCTGTAAATTGATTTTTAAGCCATTTACTACATTTCTAACGCCTTTAGAGTTGCTCTGTATATTATTTGTTTGGTTCTGTTTTGAAACTTTCAGTGCCACGCCGAAATCACTTAAAATATATGACCTTGGCACACCTTTAGAGCCATGGGCACTACCTCATCTTCACTACTGTCAAACACAACTCTTGTAATGAACAAGTGCTCATAACTTTTAAGATATGCATTTTAGAGCACATGTTTATTGGACATTTTTTCTTCTTTTGATGCATACTACCACTTCCCAAAATATGGAAAGCAAGGATCTCGCAGTAGAGGAGCTTTGTTTCACAGTGCCAAAGATTAAGAATTGCTCATAGCTCGTAAGGTATGTGTTTTAGAGCCCATGTTTACTTGACTTTACTGTTTTGAATGATCTTTCCTGTCATATCACTGAATATTGACCACCACTTCTGAAACACCCTGTATATTGGACCTGTCCAAACCCCAAACGTTCTAGTTTCTTTATGAGACAGCAAAAAATTAATTTTGCAGACCCAAAGTTACTTTATGTAGATATGAACAGTGCCATCTATTGGATGAAGAGTTTTGACTCACATGAAGTAATTAGGTGGTACCATGATACATTCAACATATCTGGATGTGCAACTGATAATCCTTATTATTGTGACCTTATGTGGGTTCACAGTATCAAATGGTTCAAATGGCTCTGAGCACTATGGGACTTAACATCTGAGGTCATCAGTCCCCTAGAACTTAGAATTACTTAAACCTAACTAACCTAAGGACATCACACACATTCATGCCCGAGGCAGGATTCGAACCTGCGGCCATAGCGGTTGCGCGGTTCCAGATCAAAGCGCCTAGAACCGCTGGGCTACTGTGGGTGGCTCACAATATCAGATAAGATTTCCAGGTAGAGATAAAACGATAAACTCTTTACTTTAATTAACATAAAATTAACAGCACACTGTTGAAACTCGTGTCCTGTCCAGGTTGATACGTGGGACTTAGGGAAAGCAGGAAAAGGGGTGGACAGGGCCTAATCAGTTACAGTTGGTTGTACAGTAAACAGATACACTTTATTTAAGGAATATTTTTTTTAAAAAACAATCATTTTTTTAAAAAAAATTGACTGTAACACAAGCTTCACTGACAGCTGAAGGCCTTATTGAGAGAGAATTCACAATTATTTGTTGGCTGAAGGCCACAAGCAATACTTTAGAACAATTAACGGCTGAAGGCCTGTATCACAAATGAGTAGATAATTACATGCTGAAAATACCAAAACAATTTTTAAAACAATCATTAAAGAAATTGACTGTAACGTAAGTTACACTGATGGCAGAAGGTCTTATTACATTAAAGAATTCAAGTTATTTGTCAGCTGAAGGCCACCAGCAATACTTCAGAACAATTAACGGCTGAAGGTCTGAATTACAAATGAGGAATAATTTAAACAAATGTTATTTTTAAAAATTGACACAATCAGACCAAATAAAAAAAGGGAATGATCCACAGACAGTGCTCCAAGGATCGACCTGAGAAATGTCCCTACAGCTGGGTAATCAGTGAGACAGTCATCCAAGAGTTATGCTCACCTAACAGGACGGCATCTCAAACTAGTGACAGTTTAAACGCCATTCAATCCTCTTACCAATTCCACTTAATGTGTGATAACCAGTACAATGATGGACTAATTCAAGTGAGGGCGAAGTGACAGACAACACTGCGTTTTCAGAAGCCAGGGTTTAAACTATTGAAAAGGCAAAATGAACCAATAAAGCCAAGGTAGACAAAAGAAACTGCAATCAAGGAGGCTGTCAAACTACATGTCATGCCAGACAGCATCTGCAAGACCAGGAAAAGTACACTGTCGCTAAAATACGCTAACCTCCAGGCCGGTTAACAGGGGCGTTAGCAGCCACTAGGCAGTAAAATACCACTGGTTGCACTTCACCAAATAATGACACAAAATTCAAAAACTAATAACAGGCAGTAGAAGACAGCTAATAGATTCCGCCAACTCCACACGCCCCACTTGCTGCCTTTAATCTCACGGTGACCCTCGAGCAACAATGCATGAACAAATGGCGTGATCACAAAATAGTGGAGGTTTCACTACTGGATTAATGTTCACTCAACTCAACGTGCTGGGTCTGGTGGACAACGAGGCTGTGACCCTCGCAACTACAGCCCCTCGATCTGGCAATGCCTGTGTGCCGCCAGCAATCCCGGCACGTCCTTGCGCTGCCGGACCTCTCTGCTCCTCCGTCCCAACTGAACTACTGACACACCCGACCTGGAAAAGCACTTCACATCCTTCCAAAGATAGTGCAGGTACTAGACATCGCCACTCGCAGACAGACAACGCTAGCAAACGTAGTGGTGCCAGTAGACAGAAGAAGAAAATGAGATGCCACTATCCCTATTACACAATGCCAACCTACCAAGAACGTAAGCTGCACACAAATCATAGGTGATTATTGAGAAAATGCATCATTGTTGATTTGCTATGTCATGGAGTGATACTGAATGTCACAAGTAGGTAAAAATGTGGCCAAATATTGGATGCATCTTGTTGTTTTCTGAGGGACTCCCATGTTTGTGTTGAAAATGGACAAAAGTGGCTTGTCAACACTGAGCAGAATGAAACACTGGCCATCACGAAACTTATTCCTCGCAAAAATAAAGGCCAAGTCCTCTTTTTCAATCTGCTATAAGTTTGTTGTGCTTGTGTCAGGGTTTTTGACATGAAGGTGATAGGGCATTCTGCTCCATTTATTTTATGGAAGACAACCACCCTCAGTTTGTAATCCAATGCATCAGCTGCAACTGTAAGCAACTTTTTGGGTCATATGCTGTTAGATACATAGGTTGGAGCAGAGCCCACTTATGGTCTTGGAAAGCTTTCTGGCGCCTGCTTGACCAATCCCTTGTCCTCACACAGAAGGTGGTGCAGAGATTCCATGACAGCTGTGGCATGTGGCAAAATTCACGGTAACAATTAAGTTGTGGGGGCATATTTTGTAAGGAGGTCTTGTAGATGCACTTTGGGTAAGGGAGGGGGTATCTGGTGGTTAGAATCATGCACCCTCAAACCTAGTTTGTAGAAAAGGTCCAACCCTAAGATGTCAGTAGCTCCCATTGTTCCACCTACCAACAGGTTGCCCATGACAGGTGACCCATTGTATCACTTTTGGAAAAGTATATGAGTATCACTGTCTACACAGGTATATTCAGACTCTTGCACTTAGAACCTCTAACCATTAATTGTGGTGACCTTATGTGTGTTCACAACAGCAGACAAGATTCCAGTTAGAGATAAAACCATACACACTTAATTTTAATTAACATAAAATGATTCACAACTAATGTCCACAGATGAAGCAGATTAGCACTATTAGCTTTATATAAATAAATGATCTTCTTGATGTATAATTTATTCTGAATAACTCTTATTCGATTACTGCAGAGTTTTTTTTTAATAATACAAGACTAAGTCCAGCTGGACCAAATCTGTGATGATAATCTTTGAACACAATCAAAACAGTCAATAACAGCCGGCAGATACCATGGTTTGGTGACCAGAGTCTAAGGGAGGCCACTGTCAGAGATGCAAAGGCTCGTAGATTATGCATGGTTGTAACTTAAGGTTGTTGTGGCAGCTGGAACCACTGGCTCCATGACTGGATGGCAACCTAAATATTGTTCTGGTGGATGGATACGATCTAGCATACTTGCTGGCATGTACCAAGGTAGAAGCAAGTAGTGCCATGCTAGATATACCTCTAGTGGCAATATGGTCAACCCCTATATATGGATCAGGTACCGCTTGTCTTTGTGGGGCCCACTGGAGCTGAACACAAAAACAATGCAATGTTAATGTTGTCAGCTGGGAATGTTTACTTCTGGTTCCTGAAGTAGTGTTGCCTGTGGAACAAGCAATTATGTAACCCATGCACAGGCTTGTGTTGCTATTAGACAAAGTGTTCCGATACAGCACTTATGGCATAAATCCAATAAGGTTATCAAGTGAAGGGAAGATGAGGCGAAAGGGTCACAGGCTGAGTATTTTTAGATCGAAAATATGCACATAGGGTACTATACAGTGAAAGGTGCCACCCAAAGGTGGCAAAGGGTGTGCAGCATGCAGTTCCAGTGGCTCCTACCATTGATGATTACTTCGAATGACTGTGTGGTAGTACAGATGATGCTCCTCCACATATGCTAGGTCCGGTTAATATTCTGTCGTGAAGCCATGTCATATATACTGTATAGCAGACGAAAATCAGCCTGTCACATCATAACGATAAATGGGTCATTTGTGAGGACAGACTCAGAATGCTGCAATACTTGTACCATTCACGTGGGAGACAGATAGGGAGTAGATGTATTTACGAGTGTGGTTTGATAAGGCTGATAAAAAGGCAAGAAAAATGTTCATTTTATTGCTTGACATAGTCTCCTTTGAGAGATATACACTTGGTCCAGTAACATTCCAGTTTCTTCATCCCATAGGAAAAATGGGTGCTGTCAAACTCTGTAAAACACTTATTGATTGCAACTGTCATTTCCTCATTTGATGAAAATTTCTTCCCAGTAAGTCATAATTTCAAGTTACGGAACAGGAAGAACTCACTTGGGGCTAAGTCTGGTGAAGAGGGTGGATGTGGAATGGATTAAAAGGTCAATCCATGCACTTTCATCGTTATTATCAGTGTTGTGTGGGATAGTGCGTCATCCTGGTGCAAGAGCACTGTTTTCCATGCCAACCTTCGTCTTTTTTCAGGCAACATAAGTTTCGGATGAATCAAAATTGAAGCCTAATACGGACCCATTATGGTTCTGTCTTTTTTCAAGCGATCTATGAGGATTATTCCTTGGGGATCCCAAATAACAGTGGCCATCACCTTACCAACTGACAAAATGATCCTTGCCTTCCTTGGTACACTCATACTAGTCTTTGTCCATTGTTTTGACTGTTGTTTTAACTCCAGTGTGCAAAAAGTCTTGTATACTGTGATTAAACATCGCTAGACATTGTGTTCGAATGTTGTACTACCTCGCAAGGCAGTTTGAACACACGAGAATTCGTGAATTCAGTGTCAGCGTTCGCAAGGTAAACTGCACTGAGTCATCTCTGTGATGGAAAGGAAAGTGGGAACCACGTTTAAACACTAATTTTTCTTCCTGTAAGGGATTCACAAATTTAACAAGGAAAACATAAAGTACGGTGTCAAAATATTCTGTGTGTACCTGATCCGAACTCAAACCGAAACTATCTACCAACCAGTCTTCCCAGAGAGCTGAGCTGAATTTGAGAGGTAGACTTATCAAAAGAAAAGCTCACTGTACCATTATGTGGCATAGACATGGACGTCATAGAATCAAAAGAAGCGGACAACGCCGCTACCAACAGCACATTTAAATTAACACAAAGACGAATTTGACGTAGGGTATACACTCAGAGCACAAAATCTGACGTAATTTTCAATGCTCGTAGCGCTGTGACGGAACGGAAATAAATAACGTCCCACCAGTTCGGCGTCGTAAGCGGAACTCTCAACTCTACCACTTGACTGCCACCACCTTGCGGCTAGAGTCGCAATGCACCGGGACGTATTCGACACATGAAACTTCTCTTGCGATTTTCGAAATCGCCTAAGTAGTGCTCCTTAATACTTGCTCATTATGTTACGCTAATGAACTACTAAAAGTGTACGAAGTTTGAAATTCGTTACCCGAACGTCGTGACCTCCCCTTGTTAGTACATCTTGGGATATGACTTGATTTTAGGATAAATTCAGAAGCAATACTAATCCATCCAATGTATAATGCTTCCGTTTTAGATACTTGAAAATAGGCTAAGGTCTAAACTGTACAATCGTACAAAAATAAAGAAAATGTCAGCTGGAGGGATCGAAAATCATTCGAAAGATTCATCGCAGTGCACATCCAGTCGCAATGATTACTATGTTAATATCTTTGAAAAGGGCACAGACAATTCACTCTACCATCATTGTTCAACTGAACTACTTGTCCGTCTGTATACCACTCTACATATGTTCTCAGTCCTACACAGTGCGTAGAGGAGTCATTTAACATTCCATCTTCTGCTCTCGCACAGTCACTCAACTTCGACCCCTTACCGTACAACACAACATCATCAGCAAACAACCACAGATCGCTGCCCACCCTGTCCGCCAAATCATTTATGTATACAGAGAACAATAGCGGTCCTATGACACTTCCCTGGAGCACTCCTGACTCTCTCTCTCTGATGCACACACACCGTCGAGGACAACATACTGGGTTCTATTACTTCAGAAATCTTCGAGCCACTCACATATCTGTGAACCTGTCCAATATCGTATGTACAACCTTACAATTCTATGATTTGTTTTAACTGTTTTGATTAAGACAGATAATTTCCTTGCTACAATATAATGTAAAAATCAATTTGTAAAAATTACTTGTAAATAGCTCTCTTGACCTATCCAATATCATATGTACAGCTGTACAATACTATGAGTGCCTGGATCAATACAAATACAATACAATACAATACAACTTATTCCATATGCTCGTAATTTCGTTAACAGCCTCTAATGGGGCAGCATGTCAGATGCTTTACAGAAATCGTACGTCTCTCGCACTTGCTTCAGGAAGCCAACTGACTGAGCAAAGTGATACTTCTCGCGCTCTCTACCAATACACGGATGTATATGCGGTGGACAACAATGTGAGACCCTTTCCCGATGATGCTCAAAAAGTGGTTCAAATGGCTCTGAGTACTATGGGACTTAACTTCTGAGGTCATCGGTCCCCTAGCACTTAGAACTACTTAAACCTAACTAACCTAAGGACATCACACACATCTATGCCCGAGGCAGGATTCGAACCTGCGACCGTAGCGGTCGCCCGGTTCCAGACTAGCGCCTAGAACCGCTCGGCCACCCCGGCTGGCCCCCGATGATGCTCATGGAGCCCTAAGGGGGGGGGGGGGGGGATCCCGCCTATTCAGAATGTGAAATTTTTGGCCGCCTTTCATACAGATACGGTGTTTGCTCATATTGCTGATTATATCTCTCCAGTAAATCACCTGGCCCGGATGATCTCCCTATGAAGTTTGATGTTCGCTTTTGGCCTTCCTCGGGTGCTACGTTTACGGTGATGTTAATTGAGGTCATGCAAGGGAGAACGTTGCCTGCAGACTTTAGGGTTAGTAAAACAATATTAATACCGAAACAATCTAGCCGTGTCGTCTTTCTTTTCGACTTCTAACTTTGCTTAATTTTGACGATAAAATTGTTGCGAGAGCAATCAGTAGCAGGTCATCCTCTCTGCTCACGAACGTGATTGGGAGCCGAAGAGTTGCCTTCCTGGTCGCTCATTTTTGACTCCAATAGTGGAGAACAAGGATGTGATGTCAGCTGCTTCTGTTCCTCTCTGCTCACGAACGTGATTGGGAGCCGAAGAGTTGCCTTCCTGGTCGCTCATTTTTGACTCCAATAGTGGAGAACAAGGATGTGATGTCAGCTGCTTCTGTTCACTGTGCTCTTGCTTTTATAGATTTTAAGAAGGCATTTGATCGTTTTTCTCATAGTTATTTGGTCTTTGTATTGGAGATAAACAGTTTTACCCTGGAATTCGTGTATTTCTTTCCCATGTGTTTCAGGGCATCGCGGCGAAGATACACGTTAATGATCAGCTGATGCAGTCGATCATTAGTCGAAGTGTGCCCCAGGGCACCCGCTTTCGACGTTCATATTTGTTATCTCTCTGGAACCGCTGCTTCGCTGTCTCTCACTTTAATTAAGAGGAATGACCCTTTCTGGTGCAATCTTGACGGTTCGAGCATATGCCGACGATGAGGCGGTTCACCTCCGCCGTGGTGAGAAATTTCCCTTGTTAAAAGCGAAGTTAGATGATTCTCTTCGAGTCTCTGATGTACGGCTGAATGAGGGCAGAAGCAAAATTCTCATACTTCGGGGCTTGCTTTAGACCGGTATACGTCACTGGGGCTCATCGTCCATCATTGGCCTCTTAAAACGGCGACACTTAACTGGAAAGCTATAACTGACAAAATCCAGGAGACCATATTTGGAACACGAGCGGTGCCAAGTCACAGTTCTTCAAAAGTTCTCATGTTGGATACATACGTATTATATAACTCATTTTACAATGCCCATTCGTTCTCGCTCCCTGTGATGACGACAATAAAGTTGCAGCAATTGTCTGGGCGGTTTTTATCAGACCGTTAGATATCTATGATGGGCTATGCGATCACGACCAAATCACGTGTCTTAGGGGGTTTGAGCCTCTCTGATATCAAGACCAAAGCTTCTGCTTTGTACATTGGGCATACGGTTTTGATCATTACTCAAGAGTCAGATTCTTTCGCAGCTCGGCTGTTCACACTTGTGCGTCCACTGAATCTTGCTCCACTGTTGGTCGCCTTAATTTTAAACCACAGCACGTTAAAGAACTTTACTTCGCCGTGAGCTACTTGGGTGCCGATGTATAGCAGTGGGCAGTACTTACGACCCAGTCTTTGGTCGCTCGCTGGGAGGGGATGGACTGTCTCAATCCTACCGAGCTACTGCCGCCGCAAATCCCCTGGAAGACAGTATAGAAGAATGCTAGTGTCCCGGTTCATTCCATGCCAGTGGTCGAATCTTGGTACACAGTGGTAAATAATTTGATGCCCCCCCCCCTCCCCTAATGACCGTTTACATCTGATCGGGGTTACTGACAAGGACAAATGTAACAAATGTGCTCTGATAAATATCATGCAGCATCGACTACCTGCTGTGGACATTTGGTGAACTAGTATTGGCTTTGGAAACAGTTGGCGTTCCTTACCTGATCTGCTGACACTGCATACACCACTGACATCGCTCTCCAATCTGCAATTTTGTTTGTTCGTTGTTGTTGTTTTTTTTTCGAATGCGAAAAACAATACTATAATGTGGCTGCTTGGTCATTTTGTACACTTCGTGGTCGCTGGTAATGGGGTAGATGACCACTTTGCGTTTTGACAGTATATGCATCCCACATACTAGTGCAGCTGGCAACTGCCCGCCTTCCAGGAACCCTTTGCCAACATGCACACCCTTACGTCCTACCGGCAAGATGATGTCGGATGGGGATGCCGGAGACTAGTGATGGCATGCTTTGTAACACAACTACACAGAAACACTCGTGCAAGAGATGAGTCGTCTTACAGTATCGGCTGACAGGCAGTAGACACGTAACAGTACAGATGTACAATATACACTGAAGTGCCAAAGAGACTGGTATAGGCATGCATATTCAAATACAGAGATACGTAAACAGGCATAATGCGGCGCTGGGGTCGGCAACGCCTAAGTAAGACAACAAGTGTCTGGCGCAGTTGGTAGATTGGTTACTGCTGCTACAATGGCAAGTTATCAAGATTTAAGTGAGTGCTATAGTCGGTGCACGAGCGATGGGACACAGCATCTCCGAGGTAGCAATGGAGTGGGGATTTTCCCGTACGACCATTTCAAGAGTGTACCGTGAATATCAGGAATCTGGTAAAACATCGAATCTCCAACATCGCTGTGGCCGGAAAAAGATCCTGCAAGAACGTAACCAACGACTGAAGAGAATCGTTCAACGAGATAGAAGTGCAACACTTCCGCAAATTGCTGCAGATTTCAATAGTGCGCCATCAAAAAGTGTTTGCGTGCGAACCATTCAACGAAACATCGATATGGGCTTTCGGAACTGAAGGTCCACTCGTGTACTCTTGCTGACTGCACGACACAAAGCTTTACGCCTCGCCTGGGACCGTCAACATTGACACTGGACTGTTGATGACTGGAAACATGATGCCTGGTCAGACAAGTCTCGTTTCAAATTATATCGATCGGATGGACGTGTACGGGTATGAGACAACCCCATGGATCCATGGATCCTGCATGTCAGCAGGGGATAGTTCAAACTGATGGAGGCTCTGTAATGGTGTGGGGCGTGTGCAGTTCGAGTGATATGAGAACCCTGATACGTCTAGATACGACTCCGACAGGTGACACGTACGTAACCATCCTGTCTGTTCACCTGCGTCCATTCATGTCCATCGTGCATTCTGACGGACTTGAGCAACTCCAGCAGGACAATACGATACCCCACACGTCCAGAATTGCTACAGAGTGGCTCCAGCAACACTTTTCTGAGTTGAAACACTTCCGCTGGCCACCAGACTCCACAGACATGAACATTATTGAGCATATCTGGGATGCCTCGCAACGTGCTGTTCGGAAGAGATCTCCCGTACCCTTATGGACTTATGGGTAGCCCTGCAGGATTCATGGTATCAATTCCCTCCAGCACTACTCGAAACATTAGTCGAGTCAATGCCACGTCCTTTTCTGGCACTTCTGCGTGCTCGCGGTGGCCTACATGATATTGGGCAGGTGTGACAGTTTTTTGGCTCTTCAGTATATAAAAAAGTGCAATGGTGTGTGGCTGGAAACCGAAAGCAACTAAATAAATGAAATAATAAAAGTAAAAATAAAAAGGTAATTAGCGTTCAAGCTCCGTAGCTGGTGGATCGCTGGAACGAGTACCACTCTTTTTTTCATATTTATATATTTTCAACACTGGTAACATTATTTCATACATACGACATTTGAAAGGTAATACAACGAAGAAACACCTGTAGCTGCATGAAATTTCATTGAATTTCAAACGTCGTTTGGCTGTTTCTTAATTTTAATTACTACAACAATTATTACATTTATAATTATGGACAAGTAAACGACCAAACGCATAAAATTTTCCTGAAAATGTACGTCTGTCATGATTTGCGAAATAGCTTCTATCTGCAATCGGGTAAGGTACCCGGAACTACTTTGCACCTGGACGTTTCGACCTGCAGGCACAGAGACAGACCCAGCTTACTAATGTAGCTAGAACGAATAGCGTACGTGCGATTTTTTTTAAAATCACAAAATTTACTGTAAAAATGGAGGTGACTCCCGTTTCTTCGAGTACTGCGGAAGATGGATGTTGTGAAGGTTCAATTTATAATACAGTTGCAAAACGTCAGTTAAAAGATGCGTTCGAGTACTGTGATAGTCTTCTTCAGGAAGCGGGCCTTACTGATACAGAATCATCTCCAAGGATTTCTGCAGATTCAATGGTGATTGGAGAAGAACTTTATCAGTCTACCGTCGAAATCTTAGGAGAATAGATACTTATTACTGACGAAGTCTTCGTTCATTCCGACGAAGCTGATGAGGAAGGCCTATTCCGAGAAGCTGAAGATTTTTACGATAATGAGGATTATGAGCAAGCCGAAAAGAAGGTAAAAGCCGGATACATTTCGTTAGAGACAAAAACAAAAATAGTGAGACTGGCAAAAAAACACCTCACGTGGAATCTACAAATTCTTCACATAAAAGGTTCTCGACGTTTAAAAAGATTTGAAGAGATGTAAGGAAAGATAAAAGGAGTAACATCTACCGATAAATTTGCAATAATTGATTCGTGGACGAATGATAACTTCGTGGAGGCTTGCAAAAGTCACCAGCAACATAGCGCATATTTTTATTAACTTTACATCTAATTTTTTTTGTCTTCAACGACCGTATTGGAACAAGAAATTATAGGTAATGAAATTTAAGTTTAATTTTGCTTTTCAAGTAACAAGGAACTTACAGCAGTGAGCTTTGGCTGCTGCAGTACAGTTTCCGTCAGAGGACTTTACCTTTAAACCATCTCTTCCATGGTTTAAAAAATTCAAGCAATGTCACACAGTTCGCTAGAGGAAGATCCGACATATGGGAGTAGCAGCGTATCTGTGCCTTGGGAAGAAATAATAGAAGCGGCAAGAAAGTTTCACCTGAAGACGAACACAGCTATCTAAAACTTTTACAAAAAAATTGTGATTAATTCAGACCAACCAGTTTGCCAGTATGAGTCAACTTACTACAGAACTCTTCCTGGGAAAAATTCAAGAACTGAGTTTCTAAAAAGGCACGATATGAACGAGGTAGCATTCACAGAGTGTACACTACGCGATGACGATAGCTGGTTAATTATTATGCCAAGTGTTTTTGTTTTCGCAAAAAGTCACGAGAAAGCTTGGTCCAAAGGTTCAAAAAACTATTCTTTGAGGTTTTGGGAGTGCAGCTGGCTCATGTTTACTTCTTGCTTCAATATTTCAGCTGGCAATCATCCAGCCATCATCAGGTGATTGTCCGCCACTGGAGACTGCTAGTTCACGGTGTCGGTTTCATACATTTTTTCCTTTATTATTGTTTCAGACCCCTGCCCCATGTGGGCATCAAGACGAGGATAAATGATGAAGGTTACACATGAGAAGGGAAAACAATTTGAGTTAAAATATACAAAAAGAGGCTAGTCTCACAAGGCACGTTTACATAAAATCCACATATAAATGAAATGGTACCCGACGAACACGTAGCACTTAAATGCTGGTGGCACGAAGAACACAATTAAAATGGAGTTCACAGTAATGAGAGCCACACTGGACGACGACACTGACCACACACTGCACTTACGTTATATACAAGGCGAGCACCAAAAGACAACAAAGTAACTGGGTTAAAACTGGAAGGACCTGCCAAGAGAGGGGAAGTCAGTGAGGAGCGAGAGAGGAAAGAGAAAATAGGGATCGGTGCAGGAGGGGGCCAGGAAGGGGAGGAAAGGGGTGAGCCGGTAGCACACCAAGGGGCATGAGACAGGGAGGGTGGGGAGGGAGCAGCCCAGGAAGGAGCGCAAGGACTGGGAAAGGAGAAGTGAGAAGGACAGAGGGGCAGGAGGGAGGAAACAGCAGAGGGGTAGTGGAAGGAGAGGGAGCCGAAGGGAGGAGGGGGGGGGGGAGGGGAACAGGAGGGTCAGAGTTGGAAGGAAGGATAAATATAGGAGTGAAGCACATCATCTGGGATGGGGAAACGTTGGAAGTTTCTTTGGGAGACGAGATGGAGTGTGTGGAGATGGAGAGTGGGTGGGACACATCGGTAGAGGGACAGCAGCAGGCAAGGAGTGGAGAGGAAAAAAGACACCAGAGGGTGAGGGGGATCAAGGCGGCATTGGTTTAGAGGGTTTAGAGGATATGGATGTGTTCAAGGAAACGGAGGAGATGTGGGAAGGGGATCAGGTCATAGAGGATCCTCGCCGGGGATGGTAGACAGATACAGTAAGTGAGGCAGAGCACGTGGGGTTCGAGGATTTGGACAGCTTTATAGAATTTAGGAGGGGCAGAGATCTGGGCAACTCTGGCATAACAAAGGATGGGACAGATCAAGGATTTGTAGGTATAAAGGATAGTGGAAGGATGCAATCCCCATGTCCAGCTGGACAGGAATTGCAGAAAGTGGAGTCTACTGTGGGCTTTGCGTTGGATGGTGAGGAGATGGTGTAATGGTACTTGAATTACGTAACTATTACGGCACCTCACCTCAACCTCTCGATACCAGCAATATTCTACTGTGTTTCTGTAAAGAAGTTAACATATTTCTGAGACAACATTCAGATTTTATTTCATTAATGTAGAGGTACTTTGATACATCGATACGTTTATATTGCAATGATATTATTCTTATGTGAATTCTTTCTTTTGTCACTATGATCTTTGACGTACGGCGCGTAAGTGGTTATTAGAGTGTCAAGTCTTGGTCGCCATGTTGAAAAGACGCAAATTGTAGTCAGTTTATAAAATGTGAACTTTAACAGTGAGGAAGATATTTTCAAGTATGTTTTATATTGTGAAGTGATGTTTTGTGAGTCACGTGATATTGCAAAAAAAAAAAAAAAATAATAAAAAAGAAGTGTAACTTAAATTCGGAGCGCTGATTAGTTTTTTACATCACCATTGTTCTAACTTGCAAAAGTTTAATCTTCAAGAATGGTTTGTGAAACATATCTATAAAACTTTTGAATATCGCAGAATAACACCTAGGCCTCTTTGCATCCGAGCTTGGAATCATCACTACCTAGATTTTCGACGATTGAGCCATGAGTTCACAACGAGACCAGCGTGGGAAACACGAAAAGATGAGTGCCTAGTTTATCCATTATTTCATGAAATGACTTTATTAACTGTGATCTAATGACACTTGCCACATAATGTAACTTTGTTGTTGCCCAAAAATGCAATATTTAGCAGCATGAGCAACACTACAATCGTAATTAAATTTTACCTTTGTTGTGGTAGGGTTGTTAGAATGGGGAGTCCAGGTGAGATGACAGTCAAGGGTGAGGCCAAGGTATTTCAAGTGGGGGTAAGTTGGATAGGATGGTCATAGATGGCGAGATAGAAATCATGGAGCCGGAAGGAGGGAGTGGTATGTCCTATAATGATTGTTCGGGTTTTAGAAGGATTGATTTCACGGGGCCACTGGTTGCATCAAGCAGTAAACTGGTTTAGGTGGGTTTGGGGGCAGTGCTGAAACCATTGAAGGTTACGCTAGAGGGCAAGGCAGCATATTGGAGGAGATTTGACAGGTGGGGGTAGTTTGGGCATATCAGCGGTGTACAGGAGATGTAGGAGAGGAGAAAGGACGGAGTCCTGGGGCACAACAGTAGTAGGTTAGAAGGTACGGAAATTGGTATTATGAATGTTGACATAGGACGGATGGTAGGAGAGGAAGGGGGCAATGAGATTGATGAAGTTCAAAAGAAAGGCATAGGTCTGGAGCTTGAAACGGAGCCCAGAATACCATACACGGTTATAGGCGTTCTGGAGGTCGAACAAAACAAAAATAGCAGAGTTACGGGAGTTAAGTTGGAGGGAGAGGAGATGGGTAAGGTTAAGGAGCTCGTGGTTGGTGGAGAAGGAGGGCCATAAAGCACACTTTATAAGAGGGAAGAAGGGGTGTCGAATTAGGTGGTGATGGAAACGGCAGGAGAGGATGGACCTTACTGAACATGGAGGTGAGGCATGTGGGGTGATAGGAGGAGGTGTCAGAAGGGTTTCTTGAGTTTAAGGAACGACAGGATGCAGGAGGTCTTCCACAGGTTGGTGTAAGAGCCAGTGGAAAGGATGGTGTTGTACAGGGTAGTAAGAGCGGCGAGGAAGGAGAGAGGGCATTTCTTGAGGTGGCAGTAGGTGATCAGTCGTGATAAAGAGAGGTGTTGCATATGGAGTGAAGGATGAGTTTAATATCTTGTGCTGTGATAGGAGTTTTCAATTCTGAGGGCAGTAACTGGTCCAAGTACAAGAAGTTGGGAGCAAGGGCGGGACAGCGGTATCGGTGCAGTCAAGGACAATGGGGAAAAGAGAGTAATCAAAGTGAGGTTCATTGGCTATGGAGAAGACTTCAGAGAGCGGGAAAGCAAAATGATTGGCTTTACTGAGGTTGTCAGTGAAGGAGTGGTTGTCATGGAGGAGTCGGTAATCCGGGGCGGGATGGCTAATAGTAGGGTTGTGGTGTCAGCACTACAGCAAAAATTGACGTGGAAATAGATGCACATTGGTGGCCGTCACAGAAGCGTCCTCTGTCGAAATCTGCGCCCTCTGCAAATACAGTTTCTACCTCTCTATTTATGGTCGCCCTACCCAGCTCACCCCCACCCTGAGATACCTTCTTGGCCTCACCCTCGACTGTCACCTCACCTGGACCCCTCATCTCCTGACCATCCAGCAGAAAGCCCATTCCCGCCTCCTGAAACTCCTGTCTGGCCGGACATGGGAATTGCATCCTTCCATCATCCTCCGCACCCACAAATCCCTCATCTACCATATACTCTATTATGCCAGCGTTGCCTGTAACTCCGTCCCCCCCCCCCCACTTTTATAAGGCTCTCTGAATCCTTAAACGTCATGTGCTCCGCCTAGCCTTCTTTCCTCCACACGACTCCTGTATGACCTCATCCCCTTCCCTCACCTCCTCCTGTTCCTCCAACATCTCCACATCCTTTACACTGTCCGCAGGCTTGATCTCCCCCTCCCCCTGGTTTCCTCCTTTCTCTCCACCCCTCCCCCCGCCTGTTGCCGCGCCTCTATCGCAGAATCCCTCCCTCTCTCCACGTCCACGCCCTCCATCTCCTTCATCAGGGCAATTTCCAGCACCTCCCCTTTGCATATGTTGAACTTTGCCGTGACATAAAGTTAAAAAGTTACCAACCTACTATAGCTTGGCCTTGTTCGTCCCCCCCTCCACATGGCCCTTTTTTTCCTCTCCCCTCCCTCTCCCAGGGCGTATTTCCCTCCTTCCCCCCGAGTCCCTGCAACCCCTCCTTGGCCGTAGCCCTGTCCCGACCCTTCCCTCCCTAGCCCTCCTTCAGCGTGCCCCCTCCTCATCCCCCTTTCTCTCCCCTCCTTCTCACCTCCTTTTGCCTTCTCCCATGTCTCTCTCCCCCCCCCCCCCCCCCCAGCAGATTCTCCCAGGTTTTTATACCTTGTCAAGTGTGCTGCATTTGTGTTGTGTTTGGTCCCATTATACAGTGACATTAAGTGATGTGCTTTTTATACTGTGGTCGACTTTTAACTTATTTTTGGCGTCAGTGTTTTTTAAGTACTCTACACATGCCAGCTGTGTTCTTTTTAACTTTATGTCGACTTTTTAACTGTCCTCCAGTGCATGTCCCCATATTACTGTGAATTTAACTCCCATCATCTGCATTTACAGTGTTCTTTATGTCCCCTTTTTTAACCCCCTTTTATATAAAAGTTCGCCTTTTGTATTTGTAAAGCCCTTTGGCTGAAGAGCGGTGGACTGTGCTGCTGACAGCCCTCCCCTGGCCATGTGGGGCAGGGGAATGAAAGTACAACAAAGAAAAAAAAATAGCAGTCTCCACACACCCTGTGGGTTGGATTCCCACGCCTTCCAAGCTGGAAGACTTTACTGCCTGGGTTTCTCTCAAAGCCAAAATCGATGTTTTGGAAGCTTCCCCCTGTCATCTGATGCTGCTGGCATCACCATCAGTTGCTGTCTGTTGCAGCCCGCTGCTGTCTGTCCCCGCTCACTGCTGGTTCCTGTCACCGCCTGCTCCTGCTGTTGGGGTCCTGTCACCACCTACTCCTGCTGCCCATCACCACCTACTCCTACCACTGCCAGCCACTGCCTGCTGCCAGTGCCCACCACCGCCGTCTTGTCCTCCAGTCCCCATCTGCAGGTTAACCCCATTTTCATTTTATCTCTCTAATCGGCGATACCTGTCACCGGTAGGCCTCCGCACTGTCCGCTGTGGACAACCCCATCACTACAATCATTTGCACCTCCGTTTCCCCTGCCCCCACCATTACCTCCAGTAGTGCCTCCTCTGGGCTCCCCCCCCCCCCTATGCTCTGCCTCTTCTCCTACAGTCTCCTCCCCTTCCATCTGATGCCCTGCACTATATCCCCACCTGTATACTACTACTGCAACTTCTACTACTACCTCTACTGTTCTTGTTCCTGCTCATCCTCCTGCTCCCGCTCTTGCTGCTGCTCCTGCTCCCACCGTCACCACCTGTCGGTATAACTTTCTCCTACTCCCCACTCGCCCTGCTATGACTGCCCCTGCTTCCTCCACACATGTCCTTGCCTGCCTCGCCACAGTTCGTCACTAAGGAGCACTCAACCTCACTTCCAACTGCCTCTGCATCACACAAGGGGCCTGCCTCCCATCACTTCCTACTCCAACCAATCCCTCACCCCTCCTCCCAGGCCACCCCAGCCAAAATGCCCTGCAAACGCCCAAGTGCCAACCTCGCCTCCACCCCCTCCTGCAAGAAACCATCCCTCGTCCTTCTGATACCCCTATGGACACCACCCCTTGTCCCACATCCCCAGCCCCCGCCCTGCACCCTGCACACATTCGTCCTTTCCACTCCCGATCCCAAATTCCTTGATGCCTGCACTCCCACACTAGAAATGCGTAAGTATGTCCTCAGTGCCCCCATTGCTCAGTTTATCCCCTGTAGAGACTCTGTCTTTATCAAATCCCCCTCTCTCTCATTCCATACTGAAATACTCTAGAAACTTCGCCATATCACCTTTGGCCCCCATGCATCTCTCACACCTTTCCTTACCTCCTCCTATCCCAATCAGCCCAACCCCCTCATCGCCCTCCAAGCCTAAATGGCATGATCACAAAGCACAGCCCTGTGATCACAGAAGCAGAGGTATTGACGGCATCAAATGCCCACCCCAACCTGTAAATCCGCTCAGCCTGACGAATCTACAGTGACTTCAGCCCTACCTTCCTGGTGTGTGTCTTTACCAAGTCTGCCTCCAATATTGATCGCCTCCTCACTCAGGGAGCCGTGATTTTTAACTGTTGCCACCGTTTTGACCCCTGCCATTCCCCTCCTCAATCCTACCACTGCCAACAATGCCTCCTCTACAATGATCACCTCACCCAAAACTCCAAAAACTCCCCCACCTGTCCTCAGTGTAAAGCCTTCCATTTCCTAAAACAGTGTCCTAACCTTGCCTCTCTTCCTTTCTGCAACACTTGCAATGAATCCCATACCACCTACTCCTACAAATGCAAAGCCAAACCCCTCCCACCAACCCTGAGCTTACCATCCCCATTCGCCCCACTGATCAGCCCATCCACCCTAACAATTCCCTTTGCCTGCCGCCTACTGCTGAAGACATCATCCATTTTCTCATCATCATCCTCCAGAAAATCCACCCCTTCCAATGCCCCAACACTCTCCAGCACATTTCCCTTCCCGCCCATTGCGTCTTCCATTTCAACACCCACGTCACCTACTACCACAACCAGGCCCATTTCACCTTTACCCATCTTGATACCCTCGTTTAAGCCTCTGTCCTCCACCCTCCACTCCCTTCCCCCTTCCCCACATGGCATATAAACAGTATCGTCTCATCTACCAAAACATCTGCTCCTTCCCTGCCAACAAATGCCTCTTCATACATACCTTGTCCTAGTAGAATGTCGACTCCTTCATCCTTAATGGAATCTTCCTACAACCTGATCATGTTGTCTGCACCTCTCCCTACCTCCTTCACTGCACTGACAATCCCCTTCCTATTTACCACCTCAAGCATACCCCTGTCCAGCCAAAACACTTTCTCAATGGCCTGACAGAACACATCATCTTCACTATCATTTTTCTCTCCCTCACTGTCACCTGTGCCACAATCTATGTCTGTCTAGCAGCTTCTCTCCCCTATGACTTCATCTCCCATGTCGACTGCACCTTCTCCTATGTGATTGCCGCAGACCTCATTATCCACAGCCACAACCCCACCACCTTTCAGTGGTGACATCGGTTCCTTGTTACCGTCCCCCTCCCACATTACACCCACCTTGAAAGTGATTCCACCCCTGATGTCCTCGCTTCCCACAAAATCATTGGTTACATTGCCACAGAAGTCCTAGACCCTATTGGTAGCGACCACATCGTCCTTCTCACCATCTTCTCAGCCCATGACCCACCTCTCGCCCCCATCCTGCTGCCCCACCAAGGTTTGTTCATGACTACTGCCGAGCCAACTGCAGTGCCTACTGGGAATCCATTGCCACTCATGTTGAAAGCTACCCACTTATCTTTCAACATCCCACTGACGTCACCTATGCCTCATCTTTCCTCCAGAAGACCATCACTGACACAGTGGAGACACATGTTGCTACCAAAATTATCTGCCCTCACTGCCCTACCCTTCCTCCACAGGCCATCCTACTTTTCCATGAATCATGCAGGCTCTACTGCTCTTTCCTCTGCACGAGTGAATCAACACCACCCACCCTGTCAACTCCTCCAAGTACTGGTCTACCTTCCACTGCTTTACTGGTACCCATCTTACCTTGCATTACCCCCTCCCTAATGATGACCACCCCTTCCCTGACAACCTCAGTAGGGCTAACCATTTTGCTTCCCACCTCTCTGAGGTCTTTTCCATTCCCAGCGATCCCCACTTTGATTACTCCATCTTCCCCACAATCATAGAACACATCGATACCTCTGTCCTGCCACTCGCTCCCAGTTTCCAGTACTTGAATCAGTTACTTCCCTCAGATTTAAACACTCCCATTACAGTACATGACATAAAACTCATACTCTGCTCCAAACGCAACATTGCCCCTGGTCACAACTGTGTTACCTACTGTCGCCTCAAGGAATCGCCCCCCTCCCTCCTGGCTGCCCTTGCTACCCTGTGTAACGTCATCCTCTTCACCGGCTTTTACCCCAACATGTGAAAGACTTCCCACATCCTATTGTTCCTCAAACCTAACAAACCCCTTTCTGAAACCTCTTCCTATCGTCCCATCTGCCCACCTCCATGTTCAGTGAGGTGTTCGAGTCTATCATCTCCCAACATATACATCAGCACCTGAGCCAGCACCACCTCCTTCCCCTAACCCAGTGTGGCTTCCAGTCCTTCTCCACTGACGACCAGGTCCTTAGCCTTATCAGTCTTCTTTCTCTCCAAATTAACTCCCGTCGTTCCACTGTCTTTGTTACACTCAACATCCAGAACGCCTATGACCATGTATGGCATCCCAGGCTCCTCCTTAAATGCCAGGCCTACCCCCTCTCCTCTATCTCCTGTACACTCCAGATGTGCCCAAACCCCCCCTGCCTTTTTACCTCCTCCAGTTTGCTGATGACAACGCCTTACTGGCCCTCTATCCTACCCTTCAACGGTTCCAATGTACCCTACAAACCCACCTTGACCAGTTCACTGTGTGGTGCATCCAGTGACTCCTGTGCATCAGCCCTTCCAAGACTCAGGCAATCATCATAGATCGTACCATGCGCTCCTTCGGGCTCCACGATTTGTACCTTACATTTTATGGTTGTCCTATCAAACTTACTCCTACCCTGATATACCTCAGCATCAACCTCAACTGTCACCTCAGTTGGATTCCCCATCTCCTTACGATCCAAAACAAAGCCCACAATAGACGGTACCTCCCACAACTCCTGTCCAGCCAGACATGGAGACAGCATCATCCCACCATCCTTCACACCTACAAATCCTTGATACATCCCATCCTTTGTTATGTCAGTGTCGTCTGGATTTCCACCCCACCCAGATTCTATAATGCCCTCTAAATCCTCAAACGCCATGCACTTTGTCTCGCTTTCCTTGCCTGCCTCCTATCCCCCACATGGATTCTGTATGACCTCATCCCCTTCCCACATCTTTTCTTTTCCTCGAATGCATTCTCAATCTCCCTCTCCCCCTTGCGTCTCCTATCCCCTCTAATCCCCACCTGTTGCCGCACCTTTACTGTTGTGTTCCGCCCTCTCTCCATCTCCACACCCTCCACCTCATTTACCAACACAACTTCCAGTGCCTACCTCTCCTGGATGGTGAGTTTGACCCTGATATCTACCCCTCCTACCAACTCTAACTCCACCCCACCCCCCCTACTCAGGACACCCTCTGTCTTCCTTTCCCTTCCCCCCTGGCAGTTTTACTCTTTATCATCTGTGCTCCATATCGTGCAATGTTTTTGAAGTGCCGTCGTTCTGGTGTGTATTTTTAATTCTGTGGCTAACTTTTATCTTGTGCTTGTGACTCTGATGTATTTTACGTTCTATGCACATCGTCAACTGTGTTTTTATCTTTATGTGGACCTTTGATTACTGTGTTCCACAATGAACGTCTCCATGTAACCGTATTTTTAATTCCCTATTGTCTCCCTCCCCTATTAGGTTCTCCTATTCCCCTCTTATCCGCTTATTATACGGTTAGTGACATCTTTTTTAATTCCTGTGCTATCTTTTGCCCCCCCCCCCCCCATGAACCATGGACCTTGCCATTGGTGAGGAGGCTTGCGTGCCTCAGCGATACAGATAGCTGTACAGTAGGTGCAACCACAATGGAGGAGTATCAGTTGAGAGGCCAGACAAACGTGTGGTTCCTAAGGAGGGGCAGCAACCTTTTCAGTAGTTGCAGGGGCAACAGTCTGGATGATTGACTCATCTGGCCTTGTAACACTAACCAAAACGGCCTTGCTGTGCTGGTACTGGGAACGGCTGAAATCACGGGGAACCCACAGCCGTAATTTTTCCCGAGGACATACAGCTTTACTGTATGGTTAAATGATGATGGCGTCCTCTTGGGTAAAATATTCCGGAGGTAAAATAGTCCCCCATTCGGATCTCCTGGTGGGGACTACTCAGGAGGACGTTGTTATCAGGAGAAAGAAAACTGGCGTTCTACGGATCGGAGCGTGGAATGTCAGATATCTTAATCGGGCAGGTAGGTTAGAAAATTTAAAAAGGGAAATGGATAGGTTAAAGTTAGATATAGTGGGAATTAGTGAAGTTCGGTGGCAGGAGGGACAAGACTTCTGCCCAGGTGAATACGGGGTTATAAACACAAAATCAAATAGAGGTACTGCAGGAGTAGGTTTAGTAATGAATAGGAAAATAGGAATGCGGGTAGCTACTACAAACAGCATAGTGAACGCATTATTGTGGCCAAGATAGATACGAAGCCCACACCTATCACAGTAGTAGAAGTTTTATGCCAAATAGCTCCGCAGATGACGAAGATATTGATCATATGTATGATGAGATAAAAGAAATTATTCACATAGTGAAGGGAGACGAAAATTTAATAGTCATGGGTGACTGGAACTCGATAGTAGGAAAAGGAAGAGAAGGAAATGTAGTAGGTGAAGCCGCCTGGTAGAATTTTGCACAGAGCATAACTTAATCATAGCTGACACTTGGCTCAAGAATCATGAAGGAAGGTTGTATACATGGAAGAAGCCTGGAGATACTGGAAGGTCTCAGATAGATTATATAATGGTAAGACAGAGATTCAAGAACCAGGTTTTAAATTGAAAGACATTTCCAGGGGCAGATGTGGACTCTGACCACAATCTATTGGTTATGAACTATAGATTAAAACTGAAGAAACAAAAAGGTGGGAATTTAAGGAGATGAGACCTGGATAAACTGAAAGAACCAGAGGTTGTAGGGAGTTTCAGGGGGAGCACCAGGAACGATTGACAAGGATGAGGGAAAGAAATACAGTAGAAGAGGAATGGGTAGCTTTGAGAGACGAAATAGTGAAGGTAACAGAGGATCAAGTACGTAAAAAGACGAGGGCTAATAGAAATCCTTGGATAACTGAAAGGAGAAAATATAAAAATGCAGTAAATGAAGCAGGCAAAAAGGAATACAAACGTCTCAAGAATGAGATCGACAGGAAGTGCAAAATGGCTAAGCAGGGATGACTAGAGGACAAATGTAAGGATGTAGAGCCACATATCACTAGGGATAAGATAGATACTGCCTACAGGAAAATTAAAGAGACCTTTGGAGAAATAGAAGCACTTGCATGAATATCAAGAGCTCAGATGGAAACCCATTTCTAAGCAAAGAAGGGAAATCAGAAAGGTGGAAGGAGTATATAGAGGGACTTATACAAGGGTGATGTACTTGAGGACAATATTATGGAAATGGAAGGGGATGTAGATGAAGATGAAATGGGAGATACGATACTGCGTGAAGAGTTTGACAGAGCACTGAAAGACCTGAGTCGAAACAAGGCCCCAGGAGTAGACAACATTCCATTAGAACTACTGACAGCCTTGGGAGAGCAAGTCCTGACAAAACTCTACCATCTGGTGAGCAAGATGTATGAGACTGGCGAAATACCCTCAGACTTCAAGAATAATATAATAATTCCAATCCCAAAGAAAGCAGGTGTTGACAGATGTGAAAATTATCGAACTATCAGTTTAATAAGCCACGGCTGCAAAATACTGACACGAATTCTTTACAGACGAATGGATAAACTGGTAGAAACCGACCTCCGGGAAGATCAATTTGAATTCTGTAGAAATATTGGAACACGTGAGGCAATACTGACCTTACGACTTATCTTAGAAGAAAGATTAAGGAAAGGTAAACCTACGTTTCAAGCATTTGTAGACTTAGAGAAAGCTTTTGACTATGTTGACTGGAATACTCTCTTTCAGATTCTAAAGGTGGCAGGGGTAAAATACAGAGAGTGAAAGGCTATTTACAATTTGTATAGAAACCAGATGGCAGTTACAAGAGTCGAGGGGCATGAAAGCGAAGCAGTGGTTGGGAAGGGAGTGAGACAGGGTTGTAGCCTCTCCCCGATGTTATTCAGTCTGTATATTGAGCAAGCAGTAAAGGAAACAAAAGAAAAATTCGGAGTTGGAATTAAACTCCATGGAGAAGAAATAAAAACTTTGAGGTTCGCCGATGATATTGTAATTCTGTCAGACACAGCAAACGACCTGGAAGAGCAGCTGAACGGGATGGACAGTGTCTTGAAAGGAAAATATAACATGAACATCAACAAAAGCAAAACGAGGATAACGGAATGTAGTCGAATTAAATCGGGTGATGCTGCGGGAATTATATTAGGAAATGAGACGCTTAAAGTAGTAAAGGAGTTTTGCTATTAGGGTAGCAAAATAACTGATGATGGTCGAAGTAGAGAGGATATAAAATGTAGACTGGCAATGGCAAGGAAAGCGTTTCTGAAGAAGAGAAAGTTGTTAACATCGAATGCAGATTGAAATGTCAGGAAGTCGTTTCTGAAAGTATTTGTATGGAGTGTAGTCATGTATGGAGGTGAAACGTGGACGATAAATAGTTTAGACAAGAAGAGAATAGAAGCTTTCGAAATGTGGAGCTACAGAAGAATGCTGAAGATGAGATGGGTAGATCACATAACTAATGAGGAGGTATTGAATAGAATTGGAGAGAAGAGAAGTTTGTGGCACAACTTGACTAGAAAATGGGATCGATTGATAGGGCATATTCTGAGGCATCAAGGGATCTCCAATTTAGTATTGGAGGGCAGCGTGGAGGGTAAAAATCATAGAGGGAGACCAAGAGATGAATGCACTAAACAGATTCAGAAGGGTGTAGGTTGCAGTAGGTACTGGGAGATGAAGAAACTTGCACAAGATAGAGTAGCATGGAGAGCTGCATCAAACCAGTCTCTGGACTGAAGGCCACAACAACAACAACACTCTCTTTTGGGTGAAGAGCGGCGGATTGTTCCTCTGACAGCCCTCCCCTGCCCATATGGGGCAGGGGAATGAAATAACAATAAAGAAAAAAATCTACCGGTCTCCTAGAGCCAGCCTTGATTCGACCACTCGATATGTGACGTCCAAAATAGGACCACCAATATCAGAACCTGCATAGTTGTGTTCTCTATTGCCTGCTACCTTGAACTTCCACCGTCAGAGGGTGGTATGGGACTTCAGGTCCCATCGCTACACCTTCAATGTGCACTCCAGTGATGTCATCGGAATGATGTTATTGTAGGATAGAACAATTTTACCCTTCCACCAAGACAGTAAGACCGATATCCACCGGCGACGCTGTACCTTAACCTACCACAAAAAAAAGCAGTCTCCAGTGGTGGACACTCACCTGAAGATGGCTGGACGGTTGTCGGCCGAAATATTGTGGCAGGGAGTCAACATGTTCCGGCTGCAGTCCCGAAATCTCATAGAATATTCAGTACGCCGGGAAAACTTCAAGAAACACGTTCAAAAAACCGTTTACAGTTTAACGAAGGACCTTCGAAATGTCGTGGTAAAATATTAGAAATCTGGGCAATTTACCACACAGCTCTAGAATTCGTTATTAAACAGCGTCAAGCTTCTGTATGTGTGAAAATAAATATTCTTGCTAATAATAGAGTGTTGGGGGTGGGGAGAGGGGAGGCCGGGGGGGAGGGAGAGGGGTAGGCGGGGGGGGGGGGGGGGGAGGAGTTTCAAACCAATCATGGCTTGTACGACGACACTTTTACCGTGATGCAGGTCTTAGAACTTGCACAGTTAAAGTCATACCCCCAAAATGTACTCTGATTTGGCAAACGTTTGACATTTATATTTATAGACAAGTAAAAAACTTTATCAAACGCCTTCAGCATTGTTCGCATTTGATTGACAACGAACGAGAAACTGCTTCCCATGAAAATACTATTAAAAAAATACCGGCTAGTTATAATTAAACTGACGGTATTCCGTGTGCTACAGTGCGGGTTGTATACATGGCAGGACGATGGAACATCTTAGGTATGTTCATTAATTGGTGTGCTCGTGAAGTATGCTGAAGAAATAATAGTTCCACCTTCTGCCACCAGGTGAAAACATGGTGCTATAAGCAATCAGAATATGGTGTGGGTGCAGGAAAAGGCAAGGAACCTTCCAACACATTATAACTGTGGGTGTGGCACATGGATTTATGTCGAGGGATCCGGTAGGCTACACGTCTTGAAATTACCTAGAGTTGATGCAGTTGTTGGTGCAGGTTTCTCGAAGCAAATTTTTCACTTGGCAAGCGACGTGTGGTGTCATCCCATCTTGCATGAAAATAGCGGTGTGAACACAGTCGTATTCTTGCAAAGCTGGAATCATGTGTTGCATAAGGAGGTCGTTATAACACGCAGATGTTATTGTACACCTAACAGGCCTGCGAAGTGTCATCTTGTCGAAGAAAAATGGACCAAGAATGAAGGAACTTGTGAAACCACACCACACAGTCACATAATGTGAGTGCGCTACACGTGTCGATGTCGAAGTAGAACCCCATATGCGACTGTTCTGTGGATTCGCGACACTATGCTAAGCACAATGTGCCACGTAAGTCCAAAGAACATTCCCTGGCCACAGGTCATCCATTTCCATGAGTGCCAAAAAACGAAGGGAAAATTCAGAGCGTTGTAGCCTATTTGGGACTTCATTTGGTACACATTCTGAATCTTGTAGGGATATCAGTGTAAAATGCGCAGCAAAATCTTTTGAACTGTTGACCAGGGGAAAGACAGCCCCCGTGACACAGCTCGAGCATAGGGTCAAAATTTGTAGTGTATGCTGCACGTTCGGTTATAGCTACAGCAACCTCATCAACAACTGCCATGGGAATGGAATGCCTCCCTCTCCATGCTGCACCACCTAGTTCACCTACTTCTTCAAATTTCTTGATCATCTTCTTTAGCCATTTATTGACATGGGGCATCTTCGCGGTTGTTTGTCAGCGATATTCCCGCAAAGCAGCGTTGCTATTGCTGCCGTTTCGACAAAAAAAAAAACAAAAAAAAACTTTACCAGCATGGTCTTTCTTATCAATAGCCATTGCGTTTCGCCCAGAAAATTTCAGTCTTCTTAACTCTTTGCACCAGCAGTCACTTCAAAAAAGAAATCAACACGCGTCGCCAAGCGACAAACAGCATATGGACGTCAAAACAGAAAAGGTAGCAGAAAGCAGAATTATTGTTTTTTCAGCATACTCCGTGAGCGCACCGAGTAATGAACATACCTGCGATGTTTCAGTGTCCTACGATGTATACAGCCCACACTGCATCGCACTCGGAACATCCTGAGTGTAATTATAACCACCAGATATATTGCATCATACATCACGAATTATTAGCACCGACATTTACGAAAAACGTTGCGTTACGCATGATTTGCATCCATATTGTCGGGAAAAAGAGAAATTTTTCAAAATGTCAACGACATTTGTTTTTCCTTAGAAACTCTGAAGATTCCCTGTCCATGAGGGAAAACAAATTCAGTCGATGTAGTAACGCCGTTTTAATTTATGTTTTACGTGCCTGTATGAAAAATAACAACCTGCGACTTCTAATGTTGACAGAATACCTGCAAATTAACTGTACGTTACCCTTATATTCTGCCATATTGTAACTCATTGTACTACTGGAAAAAGTTATTTACCATTTATTTGTCGATATTTGACTTGGGACTTTCCAAGGCTGTCCCTCGTCATTGAAACCAGTGCACACCAGGTGCAAAGCAGTTCTGTGTACCTTACCCGACTGCAGGTATAAGGGCTTTCGCAAATCTCGACAGGCATACATTTTTAGGAAAAATTTATGCGTTTGGTACTTTACTTGTCGATAATTATAAACATTATTTATTGTAATAATTAAAATTAGTAAACAGCCAAATGATTTTAGAAATTCAACAAAAGTTCGTGTGAATACACATGCTATTTTGAGTATATTATCTTTCAAGTGTCATATGTATGACATAACATGATCAGTGTTGAAAAAAAAATAGATTTAAAAGACAAAAAAAAAGATGAGCGCAACACTATCCAGTGGGCCAGTGGTTACGGAGCTGGAACGCTAACATCTTGACTGCCGACATCGCAAGCTCACACTCAGAGCCGCAACGCAACGGTACATATTCGATGAGAAAAATTTCTCTTGCGATTTTTTCTAAAATGTCTAAGTGGTACACCTTAGTACATGCACATTATGTTGTCCTAATGGGCTACTAAAATTGTCCATAGTTTGTCACAGATTATAACTCACTTTCCAATAGATTCGCTAATAGTGTATTAAGACATATGTGTCTTTGCTCCTTTATTGTAATTATGACTGCATTTAATAGCCATAAAACAAATTGGAGACAGTTTTTCATTATTATGGAAGCACGTTATTTTTGAGCAGTTGTTGCTACCTAAATACATTAGTGGGTCCTAATTTCATACTTAATATTTGCAGCTGTTATTTCTACACTACAGATAAATCCTTATTATTAATCTATCACTACAGGGTTCTCTAATTTTCTAGTTTTTAGTTTCTGCCTTTTCTGAATTTTAGTTACTTATATGCATTTCCCTTATTCTGTTAGTATTAAGATGCATCTACTTTATTCTACGAGCCTATGCTACCTGCAGCGTTACAAGTGTGCCAGTGATCTATCAACCTGATTGTTGTTGGCCTTGCCCACCAAGATAAACCCAGTGGGCGTGCCCCTGCACTGGGCTGGCCGGTAACTTCCTATCGCTGCAGTCTATACTAAGAATCCTTATCCTATCTTTCTGCAAGGCGAGGCGGATCCCAGCCGTGAAGCGGCTGCCCAAGTCCAGGCCCGGTGGAACAGGGAAGGTGTGCGGAGATTAAATCGGTATGATTGTTACTGGTTGTTCCTTGGAAACTCCCTAAGGACCTTTTTCGAGATCTCATCTGTAAGTTTGTTTACGACATTGAATGTGTCCTCTTGCCTTAGCAGGTGGTGCGTGTCGTTGTTCGGAAGTTGTTGTCTTAATTCAAAATGGTTCAAATGGCTCTGAGCACTATGGGACTCAACATCTTAGGTCATAAGTCCCCTAGAACTTAGAACTACTTAAACCTAACTAACCTAAGGACATCACACACACCCATGCCCGAGGCAGGATTCGAACCTGCGACCGTAGCAGCCTTGCGGCTCCGGACTGCAGCGCCAGAACCGCACGGCCACCGCGGCCGGCTGTCTTAATTCATTTGCTACGTCATCGAAGAGGGGGCACTCATACACCACATGTTCTGGAGTGCCTTGCACAGCGCCACAGTCACACGTTGGTGTAGCCTGCTTCCCGAACCGACATAGGCATGTCGGGTAGGGCCCATGTCCAGTAAGGAAGTGTATGAAGTATGTTTACTTTGAGCGTTCCTCCATATTTGGCAACAGCTCATAGGTTCTGCGCACCGTTTCCTCGTTATTCCACTGATCCTGCCATAGTTCTAACCCTCTCTTTTTTATTGCAGTCTTGTCCCCTGCATAGACCCCCATTATTTCTATTACTTTTTCCCTCCTCTCCTTCTTCACCCAGTACCAGGCAGCCTGCTCTCTGATTTTAATATCCAGTGGACAGATCCCCATTAACACTAGAAACACCCCTCCAGGATTTCTTCTGTATGCTCCTGCTGAACGTAGAAGCATATTACGCTGCACCCTTCTTACGGCCAAGGCAGGCGTGACCCTTGTGAGTCTGTGTGCCCAAACCCCTGATCCGTATCCTACTATCGGTGTTAGAATGCTGTTATGGTAAAGTTTTATTACGTTACGTGGAAGATGAAAACGTTTATGACCTATTCCAATGAGGTTGTTTAGCAGTACCAGAGATCTTTGAGATACGGTATCAATGTGTGATGCAAAGTTCCACCTCTCGTCGATGACTACACCCAGATATCGGGCCTCACGGCGTCGAAGGACTGGTGGGCCATTGATTCTTACTGTTGGGTTTCTGACAGGTTGACCTTTAAGTAGCAGATATGTTGACTTACTGGGTGCGATAGTCATTTTAGCCTTGTGGCACCGTACTGTCAAAATGGTTATGGCTCTCTCTACTTTGGGCTCTAAAGCCTCGCGGCCCCGGCCGCCGACCAGCAGGAGGAGATCTCGTCAGCGTAGGCTATGACCTCTAGCACATCGTCACTATTCTTCATGTCTTCCACAAGTGGCTCCATGTCGATCTCCCAAAAGAGAGGTCCTAAGACGGAGCCTTGAGGACATCCTTTGGTTACTTTCTTACTGACTTTGCCGCTAGGGGCCGATAGCCAGACCTCCCTGTCTGCACAATAGCTCCTCAGACAGTCATATAGCAGCCCTGGACAGTCCCTCTCCCGCAAGCAGGAGAAGAGTGAGGACCACCTTAGGTTGTCAAAGGCGCCACTGGTATCCACCACGATGCCGACGACATGCTTGTGCGGGGCAGAGTCACAGACATCGGTAGCTGGGGCAATTGTGTCAGACGCAGACCGCCCTGACTGGAAACCGAATTGTCTGTCACTCGTCCCGCACAGTACACAGTGTGCTGTCAGTCTGTCTTCTAGCAACCTCTCAAGAAGTTTGCTCAGTAGGTCCAATAGACAGATAGTTCTGTATGATTTAATTTCTGTGGGATCTTTTTCCGGACCCTTTTTGATTGTTACTATGTTTCCTTTTTTCCAGATTGCTGGGAATTTCCCGAGTGTTAGGCACTCGTTGTACAACTTTGTGAGAGGTGCTACCAGCTGGGAGGCGAGGAATTGCACCACCTCCGCAGTAATGCTGTCTGGCCAGGAGCCTTTACCCTCATGAAGGCCTTGATTTGGGCAGCTACTTCCTCTTCAGAGAAGGGGTAGATTATGGTGTTGCTCTCATAGGCCCTTAGGTCTCCTCTTCTAATTCCTTTCTGTTCCTCTGTGTCATCTTCCTCATCATCGTCAGGCAACAGGACCCGAAGGAGGGCCTCGGCACTTTCCTGCCGTGTACCCGTCATCCGGTCCCCGTACCTGACGGTGGATAACACCATTGGTGATCTTATTTTTTCCCGTACAAGTTTGTACGTGACCCCTGAAGGGTCTGTAGCCAATTGGCTTTGCACATAGTTTTCCCAGATCCTCATCCTTATTGCCTTGAGCTTCTGTTGAAATTGCTCCTTGCTTTCTCTGTAGACTTGCAGCCATCGTTGTGTTTCTCCCCAGACGACACTCCGCTGGTAGTACCTCCTCGCCCTCCTTACAGCCTGGCGCATCTGTCCCAGTTCGACAGACCATGGTGTGGGGGTGGCCGTAACGGCTCTCTTCCTGGTTGGTACAGCTGCTCGTACCTCCCTGGTAATTGCTTGTACCAGTTCTTCAGCGTACTCCTCCACGTTTTCACCACCATCCGGCAATATCGGGATATCACACTCTTCCGCCAGGTGGTCCCAGTATGTCTTGTTATAATTAAGCTGTATCTCCCACCCCATGTCTCTTTCCCTTATTGTGAAGGTTTTTAGATTGTGGTCACTTGTTGTTATTCTGTCCCACACTTTCCAATCCGTGACTTTTGTGACAAGATTTGGCGTTACTAATGTAATGTCAATGTTTGTATCTTCCCCCCCTCCGCCAAAGTAGGTGGTGGGGGGGGGGGGGTTTCTCTTGCCTGTTGGCAACCACAAGTTGCAGTGCCATAATCGTTTCCTCCGCCTTTTCCCCACGGTCGTATTGAGTGTCACTGAAACATAGGGGGGACTTTGCGTTTATGTCTGCAGTCATGAGTATTTTGCGCCCCTGCAATGCTGTGGCTACTTGTGTTAACTTGTCCAGGAATTCATCTATCCTTCTTCCATATTGGAAGCACATGTTTATGATGTGTAACACTCCCGCTGGCGATTGTAGCTTCACGACATTGCAGTGGTCATCGGAGAACTGTGCTAGGACTGTGGCTCTTAATGCTCTGTTGATTATTATGACTGCAGCCTTTGGTTCTGCTCCATAGTGTACCACTTGCCAATAGGCAGCCATGAATTGGATCGGCCCAGCTTGGGAGTACGGCTCCTGCAGAAAGACTCTTCTCCTCCACCACTTTTTGGAGTTCCTGCAAGACTAATTTGCTGTTGTGAGTGTTAATGTGTCCCACGTTTAAATGGCTCATGGGGGAAATATGTATGAATATGTGATTCTGGCCAGTTCTTTGTCCAATCGTGGGCTACTCTTCCATTTGTTATGAGAGATTGATTGTACAGTTCTCAAGATCAAATTTTTCACTGTGTCTTTCAAACACTTTTTTAACTAAGTCCCGCAGGGCCCCAAAGTCGGTGGCGCGATTCATTGTCTTGAGCTGAATTCTATCTCCAGCCTCCATTACCGGGAAGGTGATGTCTCTACCGTATTCGTGGCCGACACGCACCACATACTTTAAGGCTGTGGTGAGGACTGCCAGCTCCTCTAGACGAGATAATTGCAGTGCATGCACCAGGTTTAGGTATATTCTTGCCAGATCTATTCCCATTCCTCTCTGAGGTGGTGAGTCTGTGGGTGAACTTGTGCTGCCCTCGACATTGCTTTGGACATGTTCTTTAGTAGTTATTTCTTTGAGTTCTAGCATAGGCTGGGAGGATAGACAACGTCTTCCTGATCGCTGCGGTCTGTTTGTATGCACACGTCTTTCATCTCTATTGTGTGGAATTGTGATTTTGTGATTATTTGAATAAATTCTCTAAATTTGTTCGCCCTCACTGCGTCCCTCAACCTCTTTCTCGGGGACTTCCTTTTCGGCTTCCTGTGTACAGGTGGGGCCTCAGCCATAATCAATTCGAGCGATAAATCTCTGCTCTGACATCCTGTACCTAGGGCAGTTCCTACCAGTGGCATTGCACGGTTTCCTTCCTCTTTTTGTGCATTGAATGCAAATCACTGTCTTACTCCAGTTTTTTCTGACATGATTTTCCGCCCCACACCTGGACCAAGGCGGCTTCCTATCACAGTGCTTATGGACGTGGTCCAAATCGCCACAATTGTGGCATCGGGGGACGACTAGGTACTCTCTAACATTGATAGCATGGAACCCGATGTATATTTTCCCCATAGTGGTAAGTTTCGCCATATTTTTCCGGAGACCTCGGCAACGGGATGGACAACATCGCGTTCCCAGGACCCCGTTTTGAAACGAAGCTTAAATTCATTTTCAAAAGTTTCTCATTCCACATCGTCAAAGTTTTGATTGTACACGGTCTAGTAAATGTCCCCTTCTTTTAGTGCAACTGGCACATTATACAGGATCACCAGCGGCTTACGCTTCTTTGCTGATTCGTAATTGATAGCTTTGTTCAGTTTAGGATTTTTTTAGAATTTTGTCCCTATCTTCCTCAGTTGCGAGATCTACTACTACAACGTTTTTGGTGGCTTTAACTTTGTTGATTTTGATTTTGTCTTTGGCAGGGTCAATGGTAGTAGTGAAAATCTCCTGCACTTTTTTAATGGTCTGGCCAGGCATGGGTCTTAGAAAGACCGCCGTGTCAGATCTTTTTGAGATTTTTGCTATTGTTTCTTTCGTAGTTTGGGCCTTTGTGGCTGCTTGCGCTACCACTCCAGCCCGTTTTTTAGTTGGTTGTTGTCTCAGTCTAGCATTTTAATTTTCTAGTTCCTCAAGACGCCGCTCAAGCTTCGCATTTGCGATAGCCCAGGCAGCAAGTTCATTTTTTATTGTCAGGACTGCAGCCTGGCTGATTTTACCATTTTTTACACTTGAGTCTAGTATCTGGCTAATTCTACTATGTCTCTCGTATACATTTTCATTGTCTCGTCCCACTTCCTCCTGTGAGGTAGGAACGGTAGACATACTCGCCCTCGAAAGCGCACTAGAATCACTCGCCTATGGTTCAGCCACATTTGTGACGAGGGAAAGGAAATGGGAGCCCGTCTCATGCCCCGGACCGGCTCCTCTGGCATGGGGGGGGGGGGGGGGGGGACTGATGCAGCTCGCCCACCGGCCTCGCCCCAAGGCCAAGGGCACTCTCGAGCTGCAGGGTTCAGCGCGCCGTCGCCAGCGCACTGGTCCCCATCGGTGGCTCCTTCATCAACGATTTCACCCGACGCTCCTCGGCAAGTGCCCCCCGCACTCCCGAGAGGCGGATGCACCTCACGCCCTTCACCGCTTACTAGCCCGAGCTTCCACCTCTCGGCCGAGTACCCTCTCCTACTTAGGTGGTGGGCCAGTCCCCAGTCGTTCAGCGGTGTGGACCCAGCTAACCTGGCCCAGGTGATGTCACCACCTCCTGGGTTTGGCAGAACACGCCCCGGTTACCCAGGGCCGCGGCGAAGCACCCTTGCCGACTCACGCCGCGATCCCACGCCGACAAACGAAGTCGCCGGCATGCAGAGCACCTGCTGGTCTGTGCCCTGCGAAAAGAGAGAGCGATTTACAGGGGATAAGCAAAATAATATGAACAGTGGTAGTAATGGGATGGTTGTGTTTGACGGTCAACAACGAAGGTAAGACATGTGTTGCGCTGGATTGTGCATGTTCAGTACGGACTAGGCATCAGTACAGGTTGTTTACGAGTAGTGCAGTCGCATTTTCATTCAGAGGCCGACGTCGACGTTCAATGAAAGACCTGACAGAGTTCGAAAGAGGGCAGATTGTGGGGGCCCGATCAGCTGGAGCATCAATAACCAAGATAGCCAACTAATTGAATATTTAAAGAGCAACTGTTTCAACGGTCACTACATCCCACACAGAACATGGAAAGACATCATCGTATTAACGTAATAGTGGGCGCAAATCAAAACTAAATGACAGAGATCATCCTACTGTAACACGAATTGTGTCAAAACAACGCAAAACTACGGCGGCTAAAGTGACTGCAGAGTTCAATAGCCATCTATCGACACTGTCCGCCGAGAACTCTATAAAGAGAATATTCGTGGACGAGCTGCTATGCCGAAACCATTAGCGACGACAACCAACCAACGCAAAGAAGCGTAAAACATGGTGTGAAGAGTATATACCCTGGACAGCTGATCAGTGGATATACGTCATATGGTCCGACGAATCACGCTATTTCTAACATCGGGCCGTGTTTATGTCTGGAGAACGCCAAAAGAAGCCTACAATCCTGACTGCTTGATTTCAAAGGTTAAGCATGGAGGTGGAAGTGTGATGGTGTGGACAGCCATATCATAGTATTCTGTCGGTCCCATCATTACCCCCAAAGGCTGTGTTACAGCCAACGATTATGAGAACATTTTATGTGATCAGCTGCACCTCATGATTCAAATTTGTTCCCCAACAATGATGCCATATTTCAGGACGATAATGCACCATTGACACAGCCAGGACAGTACAATTGTTATATGAGGAGCATGCAACTGAGCTGCAGCGTCTTCCCTGGCCAGCACAGTCCCCGGACTTGAACATTATCGAACCCTTGTGGGCGGACTCCATAGCAGATTTCCGCCTCCCTCGTCACTACAGTAGTTAAAAGAGTTTCTGATCGAAGAGCGGCATAACATTCCACTGGAGACTACACAATCATTATACGCCAGTATTTGTATTACGGGCAAATTCCCAAGTAAGTACAGGTGCTCACATTATTTTGCCCATCCCCTGTATCTGACATCCAAAAGGGCACGATCGTTGGTTTAGCTCCAACGGTGGAAACATTTACGAAACGGCTAAGTTTGTAAACTGTTCACGTGCCATTGTTGTTAAAGTATACCATGCATGGCAAAAGACGCTATCTAAAACAGGCGCTGAAGCAATTGTGGTGCACTATGGGCCATAGATGGAAGGGGTGAACGAGCGAGTAGACGTGCAACTGTTGAGTAACTGACCACCCTGATGAACCAAGGGGCTACTGACAGTATTTCCTCAACGATCCATCAGCGAACATTGCAGCATTTGGGCCTCCGCAGCAGTTACCAGGTTCATTCACGCATGGTAACTGCTATTCATCGGCGACGAAGGCCGGAATTTGCACTCCAGTATTGCAAGTGGTCGTCCACTGAGTGACGACAGGTGCGCTTTTCAGATGAATCACGTTTCATGATTCATTGGACTGAAAGCAAAAACCATGCAACAATCGTCGGTAGGCCCCAGACCGGAGGAGGGAACCTTATGACCTGGGGAAAGTTTTAGTGGCATTCCCTGGGTGATCTCATCATTCTGGAAGGCGACAGTCATGTTGGTATCCCACCGCTGCCCGGCGCGTCTCTAGACACGTCTTCGCCCCGAAATTCCATTGACTGGAGCAGAACTGTCTGATCGGCGAAGAGACGCCTGGACAGCAGTGGAGTACCATCCTGATTGGAGATACGGCCCGACGAGCAAGAGTGATGGTCTAGGGTGCCATTTCTTTTCACACCAAGGCCCCATTGATTGTCATCTGCGGCATCCTTATAGCAAAGCGGAACATCAGTGATATTCTATGCCCCGTTTCGTTGCCCTTCATGGTAAACCATCCTAGGCTTAAATTTCACCAAGATAGTGCCTGCGGCAGGAGTTTCTACTTTCTGCCTTCGTGCTTACCAAACCCTACCTTGGTCAGCGAGGTCGCCGAATCTCTCCGCAACTGAGCACGTTTAGAGCTTTATGCGAAGAGGCTTCCAACCAGTAGGGGATTTTGACGATCTAATGCACCTGTTGGACGGAATTTGGTGCGATATCCTTCAGGAGGACATCCAAAAACTCTATCAGTCAATGCAAAGGCAAATGGGCAGACGTGGACCAACGCGTTCTGACTTGCTCAGTTTGTGAATCTCTTTCTCCTGAATAAATCACCCATCACCCAATATTCCTGATCTTGCAATAATTTTTTTGTCAGTACGTGTACATCACATCCATCGAGTTCCGTCCTATTCGGATAATTTGTTCGTGGTCCGTCGTTTCTTTTCTTCTTTTTATTTGTCTTAGAGTGTATTTTACAGAAATAAGATGCAGTCGTATTTACAACAATGATGGACGATAATTAAGTTATAATCCTCCTAGTATATCTTGGGGTATGACTTGTTTTTATGCTGAACTCATAAGTTATACTAATGCTTACAGTATATACTGCTTCCGTTTTGGAGTAGATACTTGACAATGGCCCAAGGTCGAAATTACACAGCCGTTAATCAAATTAAGAAAATTTTAACTGCAGGCGCCACAAAATCATTTTAAAAAATTAACGTAGCATCCGCCTGAATTCAGGGAAACCACAGAAAACGTAAACCAGATTGTTGGACAGATATTTAAAAAAAATATGTTTGTGGGAAGATTCTGTTATTGCCTTTGTCAGCATTTTTCTGTACTGGTGTCGAAAATTAAAGCAAGGTTGCGTTTATTTTACCACAAAACAGTATAAACAGATGATAGTAAAATTGAAACAATGTAAAGAATACAGAACACAATCAGCTGCAACGTGCATAACGGTAGACAAATATGTTCTTCGTTTTTTTCCAGCTCAAAGGATTTGCACACACATTCCGACAACTGGTTAAAGTGCTCAGTGTGGGGTGTGACCTCTTCTGGCACCAGTACAGGCCAGACAAATGTGAATGATGTCATAAATCTCATGTTGAGGCAGTGACGCCCAATCTTCCTGCAGGGCTGCCCACAAGTTTGGACAGTGGTGACTGCTGATGTGATGCAACCCGTCTCCATAGTGCATCCCCTATATGCTCTATGGGATTCATATATGGAGAGCGAGCAGGCCAGGCCATGTGTGCAATATCTTCCACATAAAAAAGAAAACACCTGTGCTCTATGAGGTCGAACAGTACCGTCCATCAGTACGGAGTCTGGGCTTGCAGCAACTCGCAACAACCTCTCATGAGATCCCAAGATCTACTAACGGTACATGACAGAAGTTAAATTTTGCTGATTCACTTGGACAATTTCATGAAGAGGTATTCGGGTGTTCAACACAATCCCTGCCCACACCATTTGGGATCCTCTTCGATATCGGTCTCTTTCTACAATGTTTGGGTCCCGAAATCGTGTTCCACATGCCATCGAGAATCACTCTCCAGACCAAATCGGCACTCATCTATGAAAAGAACATTGGCAGTAACTACCCCAGTTTGCGACTCCTCTGCTTCCATTCTTCCTATGGCCCTCCCCAGCAAAGAGTCTGTAGGCGTCTTGTCTGTCCCATACTGCACCGTCTGCGACTGCGTACACAGCGGGACTACCCTCCAAATACTACCCCGCTTGATAGGTGCCCTGACGTCATTTCGCCGCTCGGAATGGCAGCACGGTTAGAGGCGCCATGTCACTGATTGAGCGGCCTCTGCCACCGGAGGTTCGAGTCCTCCCTCGGGCATGGAATTGTGTGTGTGTGTGTGTGTGTGTGTGTGTGTGTGTGTATGTGTGTGTATGTGTGTGTGTGTGTGTGTTGTTCTTAGCATAAGTTAGTTTAAGTAGTGTGTAAGTCTAGGGACCGATGACCTCAGCAGTTTGGTCCCTTAGGAATTCACACACATTTGAAAATTTGAATGTCATTTCTGGTGTGGAGAACACGATCGTAACGACATCTGTTGACAGTTTGTATGATTATATCGTGAATTAGACACAGGACGGGGAAACAGCAATTTGTGGATTTAATTTTGGACATCGGTATAGAACAAGTGCAATGTGCTGAACATCATAATATTTACTTGACTTAATTTATCTTCATCTGTTCAGTTCAGAAAACTATTTTTCTAGAAGACAAGCAGTAACTAAAGCTTCTGACGTATTCTTTAGTCTTAGGCATTGCTATAAGCGTCTTTACCTGCTCGTTACAAGTTGCCAGCTGAAACCACAGAAGTTGATGGATGAAAATTACACTACAAACCAAAAGAAAGGTCTTTGTCTGTGCTATAAATCTTACTTCGGGCAGCGTCTACGCGCGTCGGCGGCTTTCTACGTTACCAGGATGCGTGATGCACAGTAGCCTCGAAACGTGGTATCATAACCAATTAAAAGAAGTTCTTGCTCTGGTCTGGATCACAGGTAGGGCATGTCTCATTCGAGATATATCTTGAGACGAAGCTCACGCGACTGTGAGAAGATGAGGTGATGTAATTCCAGCTGTAGCAAAGAAATCACGTGTTATATGCGCAAAGAGGCCAGTGCTGTGTTCTAACAGAACAAACAGATGGTAATTCACCAGAAATTAAAATTATCAGTCTATATATCCCGTGCGATGTATTCCCAACATTGTTACCATAATAATAAAATCTCCATAACTACAGTGGCTGATATATCGGTGAATCACCTTTAACCTGTAGCACAACTGCGTATCGTCGTGGAATTGATATATACAATACGAATCGTGATGACTCGTCCAGACCAATACAGACGAGTGTCCACGATTCCATAATGGATCTGAAGGAAGTGGATTAGACAAAATTCCCAGAACACGAAACTACCTTACCTCAAAACTAATACAGACGGAACTGTTTATATGTGTGTTGATTCAGATAGCAAGTGTGTTTTCTAATCCTATAAAATAAATATCGAAAATTAGTAGATCCCCTTGGATCTTCGCAGTTGCGAATACGGACAACCATGAGCTGTATAATGGAATGACGACAATGAAAATTTGTGCCGGATCGGGCCTCGAACACAGATTTCCCTCTTATCGTGAGCGGTCGCCTTGCCATTAGGCATGCATGCATGTCCGAAGGAACTTTACATCGTAATTCGGAATAACACAGGCACTGCAATATTGTTTCGTATCGTATTATGTAAAGGTCTTAGACTCGCAAGAAGGCCCTATAAAGGATTTGTAGGCGCTCAAGAAAGGGAAATAAGATTTCCTCAGCATAGCTGCGGCATAGGAACAATAGTTATGTGAACTACCACGGGGTTACCCTAAGGACTGATACGAAACCGTTACTGATTACAAGATATCGAATTTGTTTAAGTGAACCATATTCTTAGAGGAAATAATACTGCTCAAAGCCAGGAAAAGTCTTACAGACATATGTTAGTAAACACTTCTCAATAAGTGAGGCATTACATTCAAATGTAGGTATCTGACGACAGCCGGTAAAGTACTCACTTTAGGTACCACACATTCTTACACATCATTCAGCCCTCCTTAAAGAACCACGCACTCAAATGAGCACGCCTGGTTGCCCTCTGATTTGGTAACATTCATGAGACAGACGCTTCTGAAAACGGAGCAAGTTGTCGATGGTTGTGGTCTACACCAATGCCTTTAAATGTCTCCAGAGCCAGAAGTCGATGGGACAAAGGTCAAGTGAACGGGGCTGTCATTTTACTGGACCTCCTCGCTCAGTCTCTCACTCATTAAATGTTTGTATTATATATTGTCGTACTTAGAGTAGAAAATAGGGTGTTCCCGTCGCGCATCAACCAAATCCTTTAACTTTCTGCAAGTGTAATATTATCCAGTAACGCGTGTAATTTGCTTCCCAGAAAGAAGTGATAAGCGACATTTGAAAAGACAGATACATCACCACTGAAACTAACTCAGCAAGAATTTTAAAAACCAAGTATAGCATGTAAAGAAAAGAGCTAACTTTAAATATCTGAATGAAACTATAAATGAAAGAAACGAAAAAATTCAGAACTGGAAAAGTGAAATTAAGATATCTGTACAATAAACAAAGTTTTCTAAGGATGTAAAGTTAATCCATTAGAATACTATTGTAAAACCAGACGTCTTCTATGGGTCGGAAACACTATTTTAATCTGCACGCACGACTGCATTAGAAGATTTTGAAAAGATAGAAAGGAGAATCTTGCGAAAAATATTCAGTCTAATCGAGAACAAAGATGGCAGTTGGGTTTTTAACCCAAATAACGACAAATACTCATTCTGCCATAAGCCAACAGATAATATCAGGAAAAGACATATTGCTGTTTGTGGACATCTAGAGACAATAAAGTATTGCGCTCCTGAGAGCTGGGGTCACGTCGTGAGCGGGACACCAGGCGTAGAATGTGAGTGATTGGTTCAGTTGATGCCTGGATGCGTCGGTGACGTAGTGGTATCTGCTGGAACATTTATTTTTCTTGCTGAGTTTACAGAGTTATGAAGTGCATTCAGGTCGGCGGTAGGAGGCTGGGAATAAGCGCGTGCCGTGAAGAAGTGCTGATGCCTCATCGGCGAGACTTGACCTAGCTCCACAGGTCTGTCAGTCACAGTAGCTCGCTGCGCTAGTGGCAGCAGGGCAACGAAAAGGCGTCATCCGCCCAGACGTTCTGCGGTACAGGGCAGCTTCCATCTCAGCGCTCTCGATGACAGCCTGTTGCGTTCTCAGGCGAGGACAGCCGACTGTGGTCCAGGATGTCGATTGCTGTGAAGACCGAGCTCTGGTCATCCACCATGGACTGCCCGAGGCTGCAGCAGATGTTCACAACTCGGCCAGAAGGCTGTGGGTAGAGATCACAGCTTGCAGATCATCTGCAATGGACTGTAGTGGAGGAGAACTGACAGCACACCAGTCTCCTCATCGGCGATGTTCCAGCAGGCAACAATGGCAGACTACAGCTGTGGTACGCACTACGTTGACTGTTTCTTGTTACTGAAGTCAGCAAACAGTACCAGGCAGACCATCATCGATAGGCTTGTCGCGTTTCACTGAAAGTCAATGGACCATCATTCTCTCTGGTTTTAATGACATGGACCGTGTGGCACCGTGAATTAATGTGCCCTTAAGCTCCTAAGAAATGGTTCAAATGGTTCTGAGCACTATGGGACTTAACTGCTGAGATCGTCAGTCGCCTAGAACTTAGAACTACTTAAACCTAACGAACCTAAGGACATCACACACATCCATGCCCGAGGCAGGATTGGAACCTGCGACCGTAGCGGTCGCGCGATTCCTGACTGTATTGCGTAGAGCCGCTCGACCAAACCGGCTGGCCTTAAGCTCCAGAAGTCTCATCGCCACCGGTGTGGCGGATCTGGGTGTATGGACACATTTGCTCTCGTTTATCGATCCAGTAAGCGCCCCTTTGCCACATAATTAATTTAGAGGGATCCGCTTCTGTTGTATTAATTATTCGTTGAAACCACGACCGGTTTCAGGACTTCAAAATCCTATCTTCAGGTGTACGAAACTCTAACATAAAACGGATAGGAGGGGGGAATTATAATTCAACATACCTGAAAAACCAAAAGAGCAGACTACCGAAACAAGGCAACTTATTGTATTTGGTGACACATAACACGCGCTCGGGCAAGTCAGTGCAGGAGCTCCAAATCACTACTCCAAATCGCTGCATGTTGATGGAACTAGAAAAATGGAAGGGCCTAACAATCTAACTGACATAAAAATCAAACTTACAGGCGGATGGGACAAGGGAGATAGAAACAGAGAATAAACAGTGTACTCAAACTGTTGGCCGCCGAGCAGTCGCACGGCAGGAACGCCAGCCACAACTGAGCGGAGGGTCACGCAGGAGGTCCGAAGGCGCAGGCGCCACTGGTGTAAAAGCAAGTAAACTGACGTTAACAGCAAAGGTATAAAACTTCTGGACTGCTAAACTGACAGGTCTGCGCGTTTACAGAACCTCACATGTTATCACATGTCTGAGAGTTATTTAGCCTATCGGCACACCACAGCTCGTTCATTTTCTATTATGTTCTTAAATGAAGCATTGTAGCCCTCTGGCATGAAGTTACTGCACATTAGCTTGTTATGTAGCACTGCGACTCCGAGGTTATGTGGAAATGCTCGCCTGGTGCCCTGACGCCTGTTACGTCGGTGGTACGTCATGCACACATTCCAGTTGGCACGCTAGCCCACAACTAGCCTTCTCTGTTCTGAGCTAGCCTGCTAGAACTTAAAAAAAATTATTCTGCAACTCAACACTCCTTCCTTGTTTAATAAAAATTCATCCTGAATTTTGCCTTCGAGTATCCCCCTATAATTGTAGATCGTGCTCGTTGCACCAACTTTTTTTACTCGTGAGAGCTAACTCAGATGGGTTTTCTCTTTGTTTCCTGAGTGTATACCATTATTCTTAAGTACCTTGAATGAACCCTTTCCCCAGTTATGCTACACTATCTTTATTTTCATTTTTACAAGCTATAGACTGAAGAGCCAAAGAATCTGGTACACCTGCCTAATATTCTGTAGGGCTCCCGCGAGCACGCAGAAGTGCCGCAGCACGACGTGGCATGGACTCGACTAATGTCTGAAGTAGTGCTGCAGAGAGCTGACACCATGAATCCTGCAGCGCTCTCCATAAATCCGTAAGAGTACGAGGAGGTGGAGACCTCTTCTAAACAGCACGTTGCAATGCATCTCAGATATGCTCAATAAGGTTCATGTCTGGTGACTTTCGTGGAGTGTTGAAAATCAGAAGAGTGTTCCTGGAGCCACTCTGTAGCAATTCTGGCCGTGTGGGGTGTCGCATTGCACTGCTGGAATCACCCAAGTCCGTCTGATTGCACAATGGATATGAATGGATTCAGGCGATCAGACAGGATGCTTACGTACATGTTACTGGTCAAGGTCGTATCTACACGTATCAGGGGTCTCATATCACTCCAGCTACACACTCCTCGCATCATTACAGAGCCTGCATCGGCTTGAACAGTCCCCTGTTGACATGCAGGGTCCATGGATTCATGAAGTTGTCTGCATACCCGTACAAGTCCATCCACTCGATACAATTTGAAATGAAACTCGTCCGACCAGGCATCATGTTTCCAGCCATCAACGCCGGCTGGAGTGGTCGAGCGGTTCTTCGCGCTACAGTCTGGAACCGCGCGACCGTTACGGTCACAGGTTCGAATCCTGCCTCGGGCGTGGATGTGTGTGATGTCCTTAGGTTAGTTACGTTTAAGTAGTTCTAAGTTCTAGGGGACTGATGACATCAGAAGTTGTGCTACAGTGCTCAGAGCCATTTGAGCCAACCAGCCGTCAGCAGTCCAACGTCGGTGCTGACTGGTCCTGATGAGCGGTGAAGCTGTACTCATCAAGGGTACACGAGTGGGCCCTCCGCTCCCAAAGACCATATCGATGATGTTTCGTTGAATGATTCGCACGCTGACACTTGTTGATGGACCCGCATTGAAAGCTGCATCAATCTGCGGAAGAGTTCACTTCTGTCACGTTGAACGATTCTCTTCAGTCGTCGTTGGTCCCGTTTTTGTAGGATCTTTTTTTGGCTGCAGCGATATCGGAGATTTGATGTTTTACCGGATTCCTGATATTCACGGCACACTCTTGAAATGGTCGTACTTGAAAATCCCCATTTCATAGCTACCTCGGAGATGCTGTATCCCATAGCTCGTGCACCGAGTATAACACAACGTTCGAACTCACTCAAATCTTGACAGTAGACGTAGACGTTGCCGATCGCAGCACTGTATTCTGCCTGTTTGCACATCTCTTCGTATTTGTATACACATGCCTATAACAGTTTCTTTGGCGCTTCAGCGTAATAATTTCAAAGTTTTCGCAGGTTACGTTAGTTAACCACTCGACAGGTATCTGACTAGTCGGTAGGTTTAGAGAACGGATACTTTTGCGTCTGAGGCCGGCCGGAATGGCCGTGCGGTTCTGGGCGCTACAGTCTGGAACCGCGCCACCGTTACGGTCGCAGGTACGAATCCTGCCTCGGGCATGGATGAGTGTGATGTTCTTAGGTTAGTTAGGTTTAAGTAGTTCTAAGTTCTAGGCGACTGATGACCTCAGAAGTTAAGTCGCATAGTGGTCAGAGCCATTTGAACTATTTTTTTTGCGTCTGAGACAAAAATAAAATATGCTAATTGCTTTCAGAAACACGACAAAATTTGTGGTCGTAATTCTTGTGATTACCATATTTCGGCGCCAGTTCTCTTAATATTATTGCATATTTTGCAACGTTTGCCCCGTACTAATTTTACCTTGGTAATATGGTATTTGTGTACGAAATCAGGATTCAAGGTGTTGTTAAGATAAATTATATTTTATGTTTGAAATACTTATTTCGGTGTCTCTGGCCTATTCCATGCAGACTGGGTCAGCTGGAGTACAGTACAGTCGTGAGTGTAGCTGGGAGGTGGAAGTTCATCCCGACTATCTCACAAACAGAGCCGTTCACCAAAATACCAGCATTACGTAACTCGAATTTTGCCATGCCCTGAGGTTTTCCATTCTTACAGCAATTTATGATCACAGTTTCCGGTACAAAAGCTGAATAGATTCAACATGCTGGCTGTGGAGCCAGTATTTCTTTGTGACATTCTGTTGCCTCTGCTTTCCTCAGAAACAGCTGGACTTCGCATGTCTGCGCGTTATTCTACAATTCTCTAGCTGGATAGATGGCGGGTAGTATTTTCTAGCAAACACTCTTGTAGCTCCCTCAGTGTCATAAGAGCTTGAGCTTCTCCGTGCTCAAAATTATTAAACTCTCTTGCGCCTTTGCTCGTCCCCATTTACACTTCGTTCGTGAACTATATAACACCAATAATACGCGTTCATCCCAACCAATACATACAACTTTGGTCTGTTAGTATTCACTTCCACCGTTGGTATGTTGCAAAACATCGCAAAGTTCTTTTCCGACACCTCTGCTACGTGTCGTAGCTCCACAGGTAATTCTTATTCGGCTAGGTGCAACCCCGTCAAGAATGGTTGTGGTGGTAGCAATACTGAACTCAGTTATCTGTTTACCGCATGGTAGATTGCTTCTTGTAAGGACCCCACACCAATTCGTTGAGTCCATCTGCTAATACCAGTAATGGGATGGCTACTACTAGTTAGTTTTCCAGTAAGCTCGGTCGATTTTATGTTTCCCGCAAATCACCGTTCATTGCTTTCATTGTACCCCGTGTGTAATGGACTAGCCACACAATTAGTTCACGTTTTTCGGAAGCCTTGCTCTAAACTTGACAGTAGCGTGGTATGCCACTCTACTATGATTCTGCTAGTGCCTGCCATCGTTTGCGCTTGCCTAATCGTGGTGTTCAGCTACTGGATATCTTCGTTGTCCGCTGTTCCAAACACTGACTTTAATATTTTTCCTCCTGCATCTAGCCACCCTATTTTCCTACGAACGAGCGTTCGTCGTACAATCTCAGCGATTTGCGTCAGTTTGCCACATAAATCCCTGGTATTTACCCTGTGCTTCTCTATGTTATTCCATGAATGCCTCCTACAATCTGCGAACTTCTTTCCCTATCTCCCACACATGAACGGTCAGCCTCAACGGCCATTGATGACTGGTTAGTAAAAAATCCGATTGTCTAGAAAATAACACACCTGATTCTTACTGTTGAATGCGAGCTCTAAGCATTGCTCCTCCATTGATGACGTGTAGTAACTCACGATCCCTTCGACTGTCCCCGGTGATTGCCCACCTGAGGAAAGCAACTTTTGTCATTCGCTCTCTCTTTCGAAAATGCACACACAAAACAAAACAGCTAAGAAATAATACGTGACCAATGTAGAACTATAACGACCTACAGTAACTAATATACATCCACAATACACTCGAACAAGACTAACACATACATTAAACAGCTCTCAGAAGTAACTCGACTAAACTCAACTACATAGTTCTTCGCTTGCCTCAGTGCAAATGCATACACTTTTTGACTTTTTTAGTCATTTTCTTGTGCCCTGGCCCCATCGTCGGGACTTGTGGTAATGCATCCACCATTCCTCTAAAAGGTTTAATCCTATTTACATGGACAATAAAAAAATAGCTCTAAGCACTATGGAACTTAAGATCTGAGGTCATCAGTCCTCTAGACTTAGAACTACTTAAACCTAATTAACCTAAGGACATCACACGCATCCATGCCCAAGGCAGGATTCGAACCTGCGACCGTAGCAGCAGCGCGGTTCCGGACTGAAGCACCTAGAACCGCTCATGGAAAATAGACGTTTTAGTTCGAAACTGCACTTTAACATTCACTGGAGAAGTTATCTCAATGGCTTGATAAGGACCTTGATACTTAAAAGAAGAGGACACCTACTCGTCACCGCCGAATTCGTCCAAATTTATGGTACATGTAGGGCGTGGTGAGACAAGAAAGTGCTCCAAGTGGAAACTGTAGATCGCCGAGCGTTTAGGAAACAAAAAGAATTTTGATACAGATATATCACCATGTGCACCTTATCGTTTATCCCTGCGTCAATTAGCAACAGGTGTTTGGCTCAGTTGTAAGAGATGGGATTCGCACTGAAAGGGTCGCAGGTTGATGCAAGCTTCTCGGGAAGTGATTTCTTGTTATTTCTCGATGAGGTAAGTGCAGTTTTGACAATTTTTATTAGATTTTTAACTGACGATAAAAATATACATCGCAGGGTTGCACTAGTGACGTACATTTGGGGGGAATTACTTTGATACTGCACGTTGGAAATCCGTCTTCATCTTGGAACAGTATGTCGTATATTTGTGGATTTGTTTGTCTTCCCCATGAGTCAATCAACAGAAAACAATTATTCTCTTGCACTTAGGGCTTCACCACATCAGTTACATATTTTTTGTACAAGTCCGTTATCAGTTTACCGTATTTTGAAGAAGGAGTACAAAAATATTTGCCACTGGGTGGAGATGAACCCGTGACCCTTTCAATACAAATGCGTTCTCTTATCGCTGAGCCAAACTGCTTCCTGAACAAATTGTCACAAGGACAAAAAATTGATAAGGTGCACATGGTAGTAGATCTGTATCAAAGTTTCTTATCTTTCCCAAACGTTTGGCCATCTGAAGTTCCCACTTGGAGCACTTTGTCTCACCACGCCCTATATGTACCATGAACTTAGACGAATTCGGCGATGACGAGTAGACGTCCTCTCCTTGTCAGTCAAGAAGTTCTGTCTTTCCCTTAAGCATGTAGGGCTTTGTAACTAACAGCCATTGACCCAATCGATATTGAGGCAATTGTTTCTGCTATTCCAAAGTATTAGCTCGTTTTACTTCCTGCCCTACCTCCCATATTCTGTCTGGAGATGATCTGTAACTAAGATATTACACTTACCAAATTTAAGTATGCAGCTGTTAACTAAAGTTTTGGCTATTATACTAGCCCGCTGATCAGGAATTGCCATAATTCCAAAGAACCTTGAAAAATGATCTATAATTGTTAGTATATACTTATTTCTGTTGAGTGTCCTATTACAGTGTCCTAAGATATCGAGCCCAATCATTTGAAAGGCCGTGGTAGTCTTTGCAAAGGGATTTCTTGATGACTAAGATCAGCTCTTCTGCACAAGTTACAGAGTCCTTCAAATCCAGCTCAACATCAAGCTTTTGTCTTCTCCACCAGAACCTTTCTCTTACTTGTCTGTCCATTGTTTGGTGTGCTCCATGACCTGACAACACACGGTCAGCCATTTGTCACAATACTTTATCTCTTAGCGCCACCAGAACCACTATGCAAGAGTATTGGGGCAAAGTTGTTTCTGCACCACTTTCCATTGTTAACAGATGTATCCAATATGGCAGATGTGACATCATCCAAGATGGTGGTTGTTGGTGGGAAGTTTGAATTTTGGTAGGAAGAAGGTCAATTGGGGTAACCCCCCTCCCATCCCCACCCCCAGAAAAATGGCGGGAAGATCAAATTCCAACAGGATAATGCATCACGCCACAGTTATCTCTACTAGCCTAAGAAAATCGCGGGACGATAGGTCACCTAGGCTACCTTCACTAACCTAAGTCACCTGACCGCCACCTCATCGTACGGATTGGCGGGGAGAGGACTTGACCTGTGCTTGACATAAGTCTTTATTATTTTGCATACACTATTTTATTTAAAAAATTAGAGGCACTACCACCATCCAGTGTGGTCGCTAAGGGGTCCAGACTCCAACCGATCTAGTACACAGTACCACCACCAGAGGGTGCTGTCATCCTTCCTGTGATGTAATCCAAGATGGTGAGGGGAAATGGTGGGAAATAGTGTGGTCGCCATTGGGTCTAGACTCTAACTGACCTAGTACACAGTACCACCGCCAGAAGGCGCTCTCGTCTGTGACGTAATCCAAGATGGCCGCCATGACATCAGCTGATGATGCAAGTAATGTTATCCAAGATGGCGCAAAACAGTGTGTTCACCACGAGGTCCGGGTCTAGCTCACAGTACCACCACCAGAGAGTGTTCTCATCCATTCCATGATGTAATCCAAGATGACAGTCTGGGGTGGGGTAAATGATGGGAAAAGGACTCTGCCTGTGCTGGACATAAGTCTTTATTTTGTGGGCAGTGTCTGCACCATGAGATCTAGAGTCACACAGACCTAGTATACAGTACTGCCACCAGAGGGTGCTATCACTTCTCCTGTGACATAATCCAAGATGGTGGTCTGGAGGAGAAAATGGCGCGAAAATGACTCGGCCTGCACTGGGCTGTTGGAGAGAGTAAGCAAGGAGTGTGCTTTATTTATTTTGGGCCATTTTATTGAGGGATGGAGTTTGAAAGATAGTATATTTATCACACTGATACAAAACACACACTCTGACATGCACTGATCGGTAGGCATAATATAGCACTGTACTCAATTGTATCCAGCCACATCCACATTTGGAGAGAATTTGCTCTGTTTTCTGTATGTCTGTGTATATGAGTGGGTTGTGGATTGCTCCCATGAACCGTAGCAGACCCGAGTTAGCATTCAAAGGTGAATCCACCATGCATTATATCTAGAGTGATGTCGGGATGCGGATCCACAATATGCTGCACACGAGATAGGGCTTGAAGGTGGATCCGCCATGCACAATGTATGAAGTATTATTGGGATGCAGATCCACAATATACCACATCCAAGTTAGCATTCGAGTGTGGATCTGCCGCGGACTCTATATCCGGACTGATGTTCGGAGGCACCTCCACCACAGGTGGACATGTCACATGTCGTATGGTGCTGATATGCGTTTATCTGTTTCCTTGTTAGAGGTATCCCCCATTACAAACGATCATTTTATACAGCCCTGATGCAGGTATCGTATAACTTCTGAACCACGATCGGATGTGAACAGTGGACACTATATGTCTCTGGAAAGCTATAGTGTGCTCATATCATGCAGCACAAATGTTTTATGGAAGTAGTTTTTTCGTTTAACGGTTCCATAACATAGTTTATCGTAGAGAAACTGGGAAGAAGGATGTATGTCATGCACTTGAAATATATTTATTACATTGGAATATTAACAGCTTTTCATTCCATATGATTGATAGGTCGGAAACGCAAGTGATGTAACATTATAGCCCATTTTAAGTGTAGAACATTGTAGCCTTAGGGGTACATGTGTTTATGTTCTCTCTTACCAATACCTTCCAAGTCCTGATCCTAGACTCTGGAATAATACTTTAAAATTGATAGCTTGGTTGATTTATGTAAAAATGCGTCGAACTCCATCCATCTGGAGCTCCATCACGCAGAAAAATCATCTGTTTCTGGGTTTTCTTAACTGTCTGCTATTGCATCACGACACTTTGAAATCTGTTACTATACATCAATAAGGAGTGCTAACCTTCTTGACATGGGCGCATCTCGAGAAATCTTGTGCACTTGGATGGGTGAGGACTCAGCAAGCTCCGTTCATCCACAAGACGTGGATTGTAGTGGTCTTCTTCTGGTCGGTTGCAGATTAAATCGGTAATGGTGCTGCATGGCGGGTTGGTCAATGACAGTGTGTGGAGGATCTTCCACTCTCTATTTTTACCCTAAGACAGCGAGAATTCTCTGTGACTCCCATACACAGAGAAATAGATCTTAAATTAAGATCTATGCTCGAGGTGTTAGAAATATATAGAGTGCTGTCTGAGATACTTTGATGGTGTATGTGTTCGAGAATTACCAATGAATGGATGTACTGCACAGTCCTCTATCCGAATTCTCAAAGATACTCGCAAAGTGGAGAAGGGGTGGATTAGCTATGATACTGAGATTGGGAAACATGCTGTCACATCATTGGTCGGTGTTGAAATTGCTCTAAAATATCAACTGTGATGCTTATTAATAGAGTGCATTGATGGTGTCTTTTCCACCCCATCCGTCCACTAGCACACTGTTGCTTACCACATAATGATTGACTGGCATTGCTTGTTTGAGTTGGAGAAAGAGTTTTGGTGAATGGACAGCACCTTCTGGGGTGGATAGCACCAAAACAGTGATCATGTACATGACTGCAATATGATGAATCAGTCGAAACGGAATGTAGAGTCATCAGCTATTCTGTGACTATGACAAATGAGTTTAAATGTAGAGTTCGTGAATCACTTTCGGACTGTAATTTGGAAACTCTCCACAGCGCCGCAAAAACTCCCCCAATTTGCTTATGTTGCAACTCTCTTTTCTTTAAAATCATTCAGTGTGTGTGGCGTGTTATGGTATCCACAGTAACAATATGATTTACACTTTGCGACGTCTAGTTTTCTGCGAGAGGCCATGGATCAGAACCTCTTAATGTCAGTTTAGAACCTGACACAGACCTTGAAGTCGTGGGAGGAAAACAAAATGTATGGCAGTGTACAAAGCATGTTAGAAAACAATGTTTCAAACAACGACACATGGTCACAGGGAGTGTCTCTTACGACTTACAGTATAGCCTGTGGGATATGGCCATCCTCTTACAGTACCAGTGATGAAACCTTAAACTGCCCTCTGCAATGGATCAAAAGCATTACATTTAATATGATCGTCCTGCATCGGCATCAGCACCAGTTTGAGAGGTAAATTCGATGACGGATGAGGTGTCCATCACAACAACTCTCTCTCTGCGCCAGACCCACATCGCAGCTATGCGTCATTGCACTAGCAACGGCGCCTAGGTGAGTTCTATATCGGATGAAGTTAGTGGAACTTTTATAGTTCGTAATTTTTCTCTGTTGGATGGTACAGAATAACGATGATAGCATGTTGGGGAGATAGACGTGAATGGACGCGGATCTGCTTCGGATTGTAGTATCAGTATCTAGTTTGGAGACGCGCGACAATGCGCGCATTTCCACCGAATGGTCAACGCACAGTCCTGTTGCACTGACTCAGGTCGTTCTGTTTCAACATGGGTTGCCGAAGGTGGTGGATATGGCTTTCTCCAACTTCTGCTCAGTTCCAACTTAAAATGGAGCTACCACATGCGCAAAGCTGCAGAAATGGGGCAGTTGCAGGATATGTAGGGACTGACTAAAACCTTGGTGGAATTTTACTGTAGCAGATGAGTTCGAGAAAGGTGACTTGTTTCGAGATATGAGAGTGTCAGAAATATGATCCACCTGTGGTTGTGATCCAATGCAGGTATGTGGTTGAATGGAAGGGCTTGATTCCAAACCATAGACATCATTTCTAGCAGATAGCGTAACACTAGAGATATGAAAAGCTAGTGTACATTTCATACAACCTCAATTATCACACCATCTACTACTGTTTGTGATCCTTCTCAATCAGTCATCGCATATAACTCAGTGGATATATCGCAGAACCTCTGACATGGTATCGAGACACAATATGTTACAAATACTACAGAAATATTTAGCGGTCTTAGAGAGTTGAACATACCAGCTTCATACCACGTTCCTTAGCCGAATCAGCTTTAAAATTCAGCGATTTTATCACTAGGTTGCATCTTGGGTTACATGTAACCTGACTCCTTGTCTGATAATATACTCTCCTACGATCACTGTCTTGGTTTTTGTTTGAGGAAAAAAAAAAAAAACAATTCATTCGGAGGTAATGCCATACCTCGATTTATAAAACGGGTATAGCATTTCGGTTAGTATTATTTTATATCGTCTGCAGTCACTTATTCGTGAAGTATTATACTTAGTAGTAGCAGGGGATGCGTGATAGATTAACCTCGAGCATGAGGTTTATAAAGTATGTGTTTGTGTTCCAAAATATCCAAAGGGAAGAGTAAAGTTCTAAAGGTGGTACAGATGTTTCTATTTCCAGATCCACTGCCCTCAGCAGAGTGTATTTCCGATACTTCGCTCATTGTCGAATGTCGTTCAATTGTGACCGCAATCCTAACATTTAGTTGTAAGTACATTCATAAAATATATATGAGAGTGGTTTCTTAGAATGATGATTCTATCTATGCGTGCAGTGTAATTGACCTGTGCGTGAATGATTCACGTTTCCCGTTAACTGTAGGAGTTAGCTTTGACGATCGAGCGGAAACTTGAGACTGTGAATATGGAGGTGTGTTTGCGCTGGATCGTTATTCCCTCCCATATAAATTGTTTGGTTGACTGCTTCCGCACATTTCCCGTCTTTATTTAGTTGAGAGAATATCGATTGTGGTGTGTGCATCTAGCAGATGGAAGATACGTTTGTTGGTTCTCTAGACATTAGAAACAACTTAGTTGAGTTTGTAAATTATAGGGATGCTTTGGGATCTATTACATCATCGACAACGGTATTCGCGAGTGGAAAAATCAGTTTTCTCCATTTGTTTCGAGTTCTCGCGTAAAGGTCTTCGCAGACGGGATAAGCGCTAAAGTTTCGGGGCTGTAGAGAAATAATTTCCAGTCTATATCTTTGGAATTATACTGCGCAAGCGATCGGTAGTATATTGCTGTGTGCTTGATATCGAGAAGCACCGCGAAAATGGTATGATACTCCAGCAAGCCATGCGAGATTAGATATGTTCTTGTAATCCCAGAGTCAGGAGATGGGTGTAGAAAAACGAGCAATCTAGCAAGTAGGTCCAGATCAAAAACAGTAACACGTTTGTGCCGAGAGGAAACGAGCCCGAATTTGTAGAACCGTTCTGAGAGTGACTTCGATCTACTGAGTTCTCTCTGGTCACGCGTTGGGGGTTGGTGCCCGCCCGACCTCGAAGTAAATATCTAGTGCCACGAGTATACATACTGTGCTGTCTGTCTTTGTGGTATGTGTACGAATGATGTAAAAGGGCAGATTTTTTATGGCGCAGGATACGAATTGCATGTTTACTAGATCAATCTGGTATGCGGTGATATATTGATGGGTCAGAGATCGGTTTCACATTGTAATATCGAAGCTCCTGTCCTTGGTGGGAGAGCAGTGTAATTGAGTAGGAGCCTTTCCGTATTTGACGATATGTAGGGCACTTTGCAGGGCTCAACTGCCGTTGCAATATGGTGGTCTGTGTAAAATACTTTTTTGCTGCTGAAAGTCTTTTCTGCAGAAAGAAGAAAAAAGGCGGGCAGTGCTTCCACACCAGTGGCATCAGTAAATCGGCAGGTAAATTCGATAAGACGAGACATAAGATTCACAAGATATCCTTTGTACCAGGTCATAGGTGAGTCAACAAACTGATTCGAACAAGATGGAGGCAAGCTATGTACAGAAAGTTCTGAGAAAGCAAGTGTTCAAAGACAAGTTGAAGCATACCACCCATCTCTGGCAGGGATTCTGTCATCCGCCACTGTGGCATTAGGATATCTCCAGACCTGTAGCTGTAGGATACTGAAAATTCATGACATTTTTTCTCTTCTGTACGATAGTGCTTTGGATTCTGCTTGCGTAATTGTTCTGAATCGCCCCCGTCTGTGCTTAGACAGGGATCTATTTCAAAGATGGAGAATGTTTTTATGATGAAACGTGTTATAGCAAACATGCACAGGCTTTTCGCTGTGTGAACGTTTAACGTTTCTGAGAGGTATATTGACAGCAGAAGGAACATTCCACCATGAAGCGTGAGCCACGCTGGATACGCAGGCATGGCTAGACACAGCTCGCATGTTCCGTTAGGAATGTGAGGAACAAAGGACCCTGTGATATCCTGGTAACGACTTCTGTACTGTCTGTGACAGTGAGTAAAAAATGGTTCAAATGGGTCTAAGCACTATGGGACTTAACATCTGAGGTCATCAGTCCCCTAGACGTAGAACTAATTAAACCTAACTAACCTAAGTACATCGCACACATCCATGCCCAAGGCAGGATTCGAATCTGCGACCATAGCAGCCGTGTGGTTCCACACTGAAACGCCTAGAACCGCTCGACCACAGCGGCTGGACGAGTGTGAGTCGCTAGGCAATTAGGTCTTCCTAAATAAATTGTTCCAAAATAAATAAAGTACACTCCTTCCCTACTCTCTCCAGCAGCCCAGCGCTGGCTGAGTCGTTTTTGCACCATTTTCCCCCTCCAGACTACCATCTTTGATTATGTCACAGGAGTGATGACAGCACCCTCTGGTGGCAGTACTGTGTACTAAGTCAGTTGGACTCTAGATATGGTGGTGGAGACACTGCCTGCAAAATAAGGACTTATGTCCAGCACAGGCAGAGTCCTTTTCCCACCATTTCCCCCACCCTGGACCGTCATCTTGGATTGCCTCACAAAGCAGACTAGAGCGCTCTCTGGTGGTGGTACTGTGTACTAGACCCAGACCTCGTGGCGAACAAACTGTTTCCCATCATCTTGGATAATGTTACTTGCGTCATCAGCTGACGTCATGGCGGCCATCTTGGATTATGTCGTGGATCGTGGATGAGAGCGCCCTCTAGTGGTCTTACTGTGTACTAGGTCAGTTCGAGTCTGGGCCCCGTGGATGGTGGTAGTGCCTCTAATTGTTTAAATAGAATAGAGTATACAAAATAATAAAGACTTATGTCAAGCACAATTCGAGTCCACTCCCCACCAATTCCTAGGAAGAGGTGGCGGTCGGGTGACTTATGTTAGTGGAGGTTGCCCAATTGACCTTCTTCCCACCAAAATTCAAACTTCCCTCCAAAACCCGCCATTCTGGATGACATCACAGCCGGCGTCTTGGATGATGTCACACACTGTTGCCAAGTCTACACGCCGCCATCTTGAATGACGTCATCGCCGCCATCTTGTATCCATTTGGCAACAATGGAAAGTGGCACAGAAACAGTTTTGCCCCAATACTTGCATAGTCCGTATCTCCTCATTCTGGGGAACTTTGGTTGTAATCTGAAAGCCACATGGTCTTTGTAAGCTGCTTGTGATCTTGTCCACTTTGTTACACTTTTACCTAGCATGTTCAGCACTGCAGCCTTCCTACTCAATGTATCTGCATTTGTGTGCTTTCTACCCAGTTTATGGGTCACCTCTCAATCAAACTGGCTAAGCTTGAGTGCCTATCTTGTTAACCTACTCAACAGGTCTTTCAGCTCCTACGGCCATTTTAATGATACGTGGAGTGTGACAGCCTTAAACGTCCATCCACATAAACAACATGAAAGTATACCACTCCGTATATTACTGACAATGTTAACGTAGTGGAGTAACTACACTCCTTTTTGTTCAGTTGCCTTGACTCACACAGCACTGGGTGTTACTATCCTTCAATATTCTGGCTCAGTTTTCAACGAAATGCTTCACTACTGGCGCTCCAGTGTGGGATCATAAACTAATTCTGCCTTCAGTGCTTCAAATGCTATTTGACATTCTGCTGACCACTGGAATTTCATACCCTTTCTCAACTATCAATTCAAAGGTTCTGAGATTGGCACAAAATTCTTTACCAATTTCCAATAATAACTGCATAAATCTAGGAATGACTGCAGTAGTTTTATGGTTTGTGGCATTACGAAATTATGAATTGGCTCTGTTAAGTGAGGATCAGTTTAAACACGTTTCACACCGGTCATATGCCCAAGGTTGTTTACCCGTATTTGCACAAAATGCACTTGTCTATGCTAAGCATCAGATGTGTTGATTGTAGCATGCTGAATATGTCGTCTACGTGTCCCACATGCTCTGGTATATTCTTCGAGAATTCGATGATATTGTCCAAATATACCATGCAAGTTTCAGGCTTTAAACCGTGAAAGACCCCATCTACTAAGCTGTGGAAAGCGGCTGACGCGTTTTTCAGCACAAGTGATGTCATTTTATACTGGTATTTTTCCCAAGTGGACCATGGAAACGGTCTATGGTCTATCTTCTGGGACTACCTCTAACTGATGGTATCCACTTCTTAGATTCATTGTTGTAGATTACTTGCACTGTCCTAGATTGTCAAACGTTTTTGTAATGTTAGGGATGGAATGTCCATCAATCTTGGTTTTTGCTTCCATGTAATAGTAATCTCAATAGAATCGGTACTTCTTAGTACCATCTGGTGACTTTTACGGCACGATGACAATATTTGCACACTATGAGATGTCACTGTAATGTATGCTAACTGCTGATCTGTAGACTCCTCCATTATGGGCTGGAGATGATTCACTAAACAGTACGACTTTATGTAAACTGGCACATTATTATTTGTAGGTTTACAGTGCGGGTAACAGGTGTTACTTTGTTTGTGGCTCTAGTCATCATATGACCTATCAGTATAGTCTTCATCTTATACTTCTAATGTGGAAATCATTAAGCCCTCTAACAGTCTAACCATGTCTATGCTAAAGTTATCTAAGCTCACAAGAACCATAAATCCACCAATAACATTACTTATGCACTTACCTCTGTAACCAAAGCCACTAAGGCATTATTGGGTGCTGGCGCTCAGCCCATAAGTAATGCAGTTTGAATCCTGCTTGTGGATGAAATTTACACTGCCATTAGATTGCTGGCAAGGGGAGGAGAGGTGGCAGCATAAAGTTACTGAGCACCAGTCTGTACACCAATGTCTCGGATTAAATTCCAAAACTCTCCGCAGTCTCCTATGAAGTGGGGGCATTGTGAGGAACAGGCTATGTGCCAGCACTGGGTTTCTCCCTCCCCCTTGCTTTCATCCTTAACACCACAAACCCAACATCACCCACTACAAACCCAATACTACACTTTAAAAACACTAATCACAGTCATTCATACGACAATAATACACACTTCATAACAGGTCAGAGGAGGGCAACAGCAAACCACCTCCACTAGGACCTTGCCATGACCGACAGTGCAGAATTCCTGTATTTACTCCCCTATGCTCATCCACCCTGAGTACGCGACTATCTACGTATCACTTATGTGCAATTAGCTTCTGTGCACAAACCGAAGCATTCTGCCTAATTCTCCATTTTCCCTTAGTGGCTCCACCACATACAACGCTTCACGTGGTAAATCGGTACCAATGGAAACCGACACTAACTTCCCGTACCTGCTGATATTTATTATGGGAACCAATCTTTAGCATACGTGTTCGCAGTTTAGTTGGAAACAGCTTCAGAGGGTGTGCCACATGACATTGCCTCGCTTACAGCTGTATCCCCCAATGGAAACAAAGTTCCACTGAGTTCTACTGTATACTGCAAAAAATGTATTTTGGCATGTTCTTTGGGAAAATTTTTTCCAAGAATTGCTGAACACCCATTGCTGATGTATGGTAACACTTCCATATGCTCATTAAAATTCTTAGTACCGATCCTAAAACAGAGCAAAATCGTACCTAACGAATCTACATTATTATCACCCACTCTACACAATTTGTAACGTGGGGTCCTAGTATCCTTCTGCCTTTAAGGTCCAGGCTGATGACTGACACGTGTGCACCTGTATCCACCAGAAATTTGTGTTGCTTGCTTCTCAGAAAGCCTGTCAAGTAGCATTCCGTTCGTGCATCTATTTGTGCAATGTGATGTCCTATTGGACTCGCCTTCCGACTTACGATGGTGAAGAGTGGTCATCAATGGCCAGGCGTAACTGCATGCCGCAAGGAAGTGCGCGCCTCATCAAGGAAATGAGACATTGCCCTGCAGGTTAGTGAGTCAGGGCCACGTGTTCTGTTGGTGGCAGTTGGGGGACCAGAGGGTGTGGCCCTTGATGGCTGCTTCTGGTGATGTTGTTTTTCTTCCCTTTGTTTCCCACGCTCCTGTGCTCGGTGTCCATCTTGGCCACACTTTTGCATTCAGACTGCCCCAGGATTTTACATCTTTATCTTGTGTGACATCTCGGTGGTAATACCACGTAGAAAAACATCCAAAGCCCTATTCTCGGCTTCCTGCAACAAGGCTCTATCTGCTTCTGTGTTGTGCGTCAACTAGTATGTTTCAGGATCATATCTGAAAGGGTTTCCACTGATTCCATATGCTTATGCGTTCAGTTGTTCAATTTTTCACGGAAAGACCTTGCACTATTTTGCTTACGATAAACTGTAGCTATCTGCTGGAATGTTTCTGCCTAACTGAGAACTTTGTGGTACAACACGTATGTCCTTGCTTCGCCTGCCAATCGTAAATTAGACATATGGAGCATAAGCTCGTCTGATCAAACATTCAGTGTAGCGGTAGCCTTAACATCGTCAATGAATGCAGCTACTTCTATTGACTTGCCAGAGAAAGGCGTTATGAAGGTAGCTGCCAATGGATCAATGGACTGAGAGTATTGGGGAGGGTACACACCTACTGCCTCGGATTCCTCTGACCCTGGCTGCAAAGTAGAACATCTAAAACGTCCACCAGCCTACAAAGCTCCTCTTTTTCCTACTGGTGATGGGAATTCCAACTGGCAACAGTCGCACCCATAGCAGCAGGATGTCTGTCTGGCATTTTGAGTACTCCAATATCGCCGTTTACAACAACAACAAGTAAAAAAAAAAAGAAACTGAACCTCCAGCACGTAAAAAATAATTATATACTAATCCATCATTTCCCTATGAGATGCATATCAGACCTATACCAAACGCCCAAATAGTCTAAAAGTTCTGGCACAGGGTCAGTATGCGTAAATTTAAGCCTTGACAGGTTACAAAACGTACACCGAAATGGTGTTAAATATATTTCCCTTGCACACCCTCTAAACAATGACAAATCCACAGGCTCTAGTGGTTTACAAAATAATGCCTTAAGGGTGCTACTGATGTCTCTGGCACTTGACATTGCTCAAGCTTATACACTAAAAAGGCTATCAGCAAAGAAAACCTTCACTCACCACACCACATTGTGCTGTTACTGCTAGAGGACGGCCACTGTTGTAGACGTAGCTCCACTGTCACTGAAATCCTGAGGTGATAGCCAATTCTGGCACCAGGGTTACCACCTGGAGAACTGTGGTCACGTTGTAAGCTGGGCCTGGGCACGGAGTTTGGGTGAATGGTCCTGTTTACGCCCAGTGGCGTTGGTGACACAATGGTGCCTACGATAACATTTATGTCTGGGGTTGAGGTTACAGAGGTACAGAGAGTCTTCAGGGCGGTCGTCAGTGGCCAGGAATAACCACATGCTGCGAGCAAGTGCTGGCACCTCATCAAGGAAATGTGACATCGCCCTGCAGAGCAATGATTCATGGCCACGTGTTGTGGGGGGGAGAGGGTGTCGCCTGCCAAGACGTACAGTGCCCTCCCATCTCATCATTCTCGAAGACAGCTTGTCGCATGCTTAGGTGATGACAGCTGTCCAGGAAGTCGGTTGTTGTGAAGAGTAGCCCCTGGTGGTCCACTATGGATCGACCAACACTGCAGGGGATGTTCACGAGTCCGCCAGGGGGCTGCATGAAGACATAATCCCTGGTTGGTGTGGAGATGACAGTTTGCAGATCTTCTGCAATAACCCATGGTGGAGGCGGGCTGGCTGCTCACCAGTCTTCTCCTCAATTTTGATGTTCCAGTAGACATCAATGGCAGACCACGGCTATGGCATGCATCAGCTTGACTGCATAATGGTGTTGAAGTCAGCATGCAGTTATCAGGCAGACCACCATCGATCAGCTTATAATGGTTTCACTGAAACTCAATGTACCGTCATTATCTCTGGTGCTAGCGACACAGACAGAATGGCAGCACTGCTGAATCTGTCTTTAACTATGAAAACCTCATTACTAAAGGGCCAATCCTGCACCTATGATGCGTTGGCTCTGGGTGTATGGTTGCATTTGCCCTCTTTTATCATTTGCTCCTTGCCCCATTGTGGTAAGTCAATTACTATTTTTGGTCAACGAGTACAGATATTTCAGCCTTTTCAGCCTACAACTGACTTTGCAACGTCGCTCTGGCTGTGAAGTTATCAAGTGTTACTTCACATTGTGTTACTGTGAGATTTTTGTTTCTACTTTCGTCGCTCAGAGGTTGTGTGGCAACGCTCACATGGTGCCCTGATGTTCGATACATCGGCAGTACATCTTGTTGACATTCCAATTGGCACCCTAGTCCAAAGCTAGCCTTCTCTGCTCTGAGCTCGCCTCATATAACTATAAAAAATTTAAACATGAGCAATAACCTTATCCTGCTGTGTAACAGAAGGGAAACAGATTAACATGGAATATATACACATTCTTCCAAACCAGGGAAACAGACAAAGAAAACGGAGGGGGCCAGGCAAGACCGAAAAGACGTAGAAGAAATACAGATTGAACTAGAGGCCTTATACAACAGACACAGAGTCAGACTAAAAGTGAAAAAATTCAAAGGTATTCAAGAAGATAAAACAGATAGAAAAAGCAACTGCAGTCAGACGGTCAGATGACAGGAAAAGAGCTCATTCTGAGAAAACGAAAGAGTTTTCAGGGAGATTGTAGGAAAAGAGAAATAAATAGTTAACCTTATATGGTCCATAGTTGGCCTGAAACGAAGTGAAAGGAAAGCAAGATGCAGTTTACAGAACTTTGGTTTTCTATCTTGGAACTCATTGTCAGAGTTTTCATATAGAATGGTGGTCTTGTGGCCTCAGAGTTTGCACTCTCTGTAGGTGATGTGCATAAAGTAACTCCTCGTGCAAAACTGATCGCCTTCAGTAGCATCTATTCTGTGCACACATGTTTCAAGATCATCTTCTACTCCGATTAACACGCCACACTTTTTGGTTCTGAATGTACAGTGAGCATGCAAACATGCGCCTATAACAACAGTGTCTCCTGCCAAGTGTGAAGTGCCTATTAAGAGGTTTCGCCTGATTTCATGCAACCCACACAATGTAACAGTCATGCCATTCCTTCTTGATTACGATACTCGGCAGGTGCAACAAAAACTCTCCTGCAGTGTTTTCGATGGGAAGTGTTAGATCGCGCACCATAAAGCCCATTCTTGGCTCACTCTGACTTTCCTCTCTTTGCTCAAATGAACCACTGCCTATGAGGTCAGCATTTTGGCGCAGACAATGAGCTGCGATGTTACATGTGTTAACGGAATCAGATATGTTTCCATGCAATACAAACCAATACATCATCGAGTCACAACTAGATTGGTGGAGCGTACATATTACCTATGGAGTGCTGTTCCCAAAATATCAAAACAACCTGTTATTGAAACTTCCTGGCAGATTAAAACTGTGTGCCCGACCGAGACTCGAACTCGGGACCTTTGCCTTCCGCGGGCAAGTGCTCTACCATCTGAGCGACCGAAGCACAACTCACGCCCGATGCTCACAGCTTTACTTCTGCCAGCATCTCGTCTCCTACCTTCCAAACTTTACAGAAGCTCTCCTGCGAACCTTACAGAACTAGCACTCCTGAAAATATCATTCTGGAAACATCCCCCAGGCAGTGGCTAAGCCATGTCTCCGCCGTATCCTTTCTTTCAGGAGTGCTAGTTCTGCAAGGTTCGCAGGAGAGCTTCTGTAAAGTTTGGAAGGTAGGAGACGAGATACTGGCAGAAGTAAAGCTGTGAGGACCGGCCGTGAGTCGTGCTTCGGTAGCTCAGATGGTAGAGCACTTGCCCACGAAAGGCAAAGCTCCCGAGTTCGAGTCTCGGTCGGGCACACAGTTTTAATCTGCCAGGAAGTTTCATATCAGCGCACACTCCGCTGCGGAGTGAAAATCTCATTCTGGAAACATCCCCCAGGCTGTGGCTAAGCCATGTCTCCGCAGTATCCTTTCTTTCAGGAGTGCTAGTTCTGCAAGGTTCGCAGGAGAGCTTCTGTAAAGTTTGGAAGGTAGGAGACGAGATACTGGCAGAAGTAAAGCTGTGAGGACCGGGCGTGAGTCGTGCTTCGGTAGCTCAGATGGTAGAGCACTTGCCCACGAAAGGCAAAGGTCCCGAGTTCGAGTCTCGGTCGGGCACACAGTTTTAATCTGCCAGGAAGTTTCATATCAGCGCACACTCCGCTGCAGAGCGAAAATCTCATTCTGGAACCTGTTATTGGATGGTATGGAGCTGTGTAGTAAAACCCATTTTTTTCGAAAGAAATTTAAAGATAACAGCCATCGTATAATAAGGGTTGACCTATCTCTCTAGGTATTTCTTGCCTCGATATAGAATGTTGATGTATGATGTCACACTAAACTGTTTCTCGACATACACATAAATGTTGAATAGCTTTACATAGAGAAGTCTCAAAATTACCTGTTATGAATATCTATAACTGTACTGTGCAGCTTTCATACACTGGCAGTGTTACTGGATTACCATGCATTGTGTGGAGGACTACCCAAGAACATCAAAAATATACAACAATGAGCATATTTGACCTATCTTTTTTCCCCATGACTGGCTCTACATTCAGGAAATTCAAAATAGTAGCACTCCCCACCACCGCTCCTTCCATTCAACCTTCCCATCCCAGACCAACAGGTTTCAGCTTGATAGCCCTCTCCACCACCACCACCCCCAGACAGTTGTGGACGATTGTGATTAATATACAGCAACTGGCTGGCCTATATAACCTCATCAGTCCATCCAACTAGTTAATTGACAAAGTAATGGTGGTGTTCACCAATATGTGTCATTTGACCACCAATGGGTTGGAGTGTGTTAATGTTGAGATAGCATCTGACATTGAATTCAAGATTATAGTAGAAGCTGAAAATGTACAGCAAGCTATGAAGAAGAGACACTTTCAAACTGAGCAGGAGCAACTGATCAATAATCTGATATATATTGGGGCTGATGTGGAGTGAAAAAGAATGACTATGCGTTAAAGCTATAATATATATGGCCAATGTTGTCCTATGTCAAAACATTGTTTGTTTGTGTGTGTGTGTGTGTGTGTGTGTGTGTGTGAGAGAGAGAGAGAGAGAGAGAGAGAGAGAGAGAGAGAGAGATGAAAATGTAATAAATTGATATATTACAAGTTGCAATATGTGTTTAATTTCATGATGCATGTTATCATATTTCTGTGGCAAAAGATGTGACTTAACAGATTGTCTTTATTCAAAAACATGTGTATCACGATGTTTTTTATAACGTGACTACCGAATAGTAAATTTCTATTCCTGTATCTCAGGTCTAAAGTGTCATGTTAACTAGCATGTACTGCCATATGCCACAGTAGTAGTACTGCATTTTATTATCAGATTACTTAGAATAAGATTTAGAAAATGTGCTACATGGGTATTTCTTCTACTTAAAATCTTGAATAAAGATTTAAGTCTGTTTGACACAGTGACTCTCTTTCCTAATACTTGCACAATAACATTGCTTGTGGGAACCAGCCCTAATTTGGTAATATCTACATTTGACTGTACTGTGGTGATTGGTTTTCTAGACTGAGAAAAATATTTCTCCTGCTTTAATAAATCGTCCCATATTGCTAGCATTTAATTCATTTAGAAAGTTCCCCACAGAATGAAACACGAACAATCAAGCCATACTTATGAATTGTAGCTTTAAAAGTATAGTCCCTCGAAATTGTATCCAATGCTCCTTCACTGATTTTTTCACCCAAATTGCTTCTTGCTGCCACAGTATTTCTCCTGTGTAGGAGAAATGCTTGTTTCGTCATTACACTATGTCTCTAGAATGTCCCCCCTATTAAAGTATGTATACGGGGTGTCAGGTTCCTCTTGCATATCTAGTGCTCCCAGATTCTGCTGCAAATTCCGATTATTTCCACTTTATAATGTGTTGTCAGAGTAGGTGGCGAATTATAACTGCTATGCATGATAATGGAATTTTATGCATTTTTCTTCCATGCAATGCACGCAGATACAACTTGTCGGATTGTGCAAGCTACCTCTGTTAACCCTGTTAAGAGATGATACAGTTGATTTTAACAACACTGCTCTGCAGGGCACAAAACGTTATTTTTAACACTATGGAAGACCGCCCACGCCGAAAAACGATGGTACTGTCCGGCAATTCCACGATTTTTCAATTTTTTTCACTAAAATCATGATTCTTTAATGCTTATCAGTGTAGGCAAGTAATTAAACTGGTGAGTTACTTATGGTTTGTGTGATAATAGAGTCAGATATTTTTCCGTGCAATGCGTCCTGATACAGTATCAAGTCGCTACTGCTCATTGCATAATGCACGGTGTTGCTAGTGCATTATTGTCACATTGCAATGCACTTTTTAACTTTTTAACAGATGATATAAACCATGATTTTTTTACCAGTAGCACTCTGTGACGAGTAAAATGGTCTCTTTTTAACACTGCAGGAGGCCTTCCAAATCGACAAACAGTGGTACTGTCTGTCAATTCCACATTTTAGCAATAAAATCATGATTCCTTGATGTGGGCCACTATTTTTCGAAGGAAGTGTTAAGATTGCAATGTAATCAGGTTAAGAACTGATCTACCTAGATATTATCGGTCCCTACATAGAATGTCAACATGTGGTATTTCACTTTGACAAAAAACAGCCATATCCTTTGGGTGTACAGTATTTTTTTGCTAACAATGCCATATGATCTCTAATGCAACTATACTATACAGAATACTCGAAACATGTAGTTATCTTCTATGTAGAAAGTACCATATAAATTAATGTGCGTGTATTAAACACCCTCAGAATCATCATTTCTTCTGCAAGTACGTCAACATATGACCACTGTTCTTTTTTAAATACAGTCATCCTGTATTACCATTTTGTATATGGATTTTTTCAATATTTTAAATCTTTTGCGTATTTTTACTTATTCTGTACATAAATGTACAACAATATTTGTGCACTTGCTGATCCTACCAAATTCCTTTAGCATTCAACTTCCGCTCCTCTCCCCAAGCCCATGTTATCCTACTACTCTTCCTTCTCGTCTTTTTCCTGCTATGACATTCTAGTGCTCCACCACAGTAAAATTTTCGTCCCCCTTAATTAGCCAAATAACTTCTTTCCCCATCATACAGTCTTTCAGTCACTTTGAATAACATCGCTTATATATAGCACACATCTTAATCACATCCAGTCTACGGTTGTGTCATGTATGGAGAGCATTAGTGAGTTTCTAAGATCGAGTGATTTTACTACTCTGTTTGTACTCTTTGGTCATATGTTAAGCCTTGTGGTTCTGTAGGCGCCCCGGTGGTCCTGGTCGCCTACGGTGGACTGGAAGCCGAGCGGTGACCTCTCCAGTTGACAGGATGCTAGGAAATGACTGTGAACGCCTCAGAAACGCCAAAGAAACATTATTAATTCATGACACCTTTATTCCTGCCGAGTACAGTGTGGCCCACGTAACACAGGCTGGCTGAGCTTGTTGATATCAGCGACCTTCCCCGAGCCCTCGCTGACTCGGAGCGATGACACCAGCTCCGGGCCGCACCAGTCTTGCTAGCGCAGCACTGCATGCTGTGACGTAGTGGTGGAATGCCCTTACTCCGGCCGCGCATGGCTGGCGGCGCCCGGCTGCCCGGCCGGCTCGGCGGTGGACAGCAGCCCGCTGCACCTAGGAGGCTCCGGGTTGGAGTCCCGGCGCTTTCGGCACGAGAAGCGTTCTCGTAGTGTGGAGTGTACTCTATCCCACCCCCGTCTTTACCCTGCTCCTCCTGGTGGCTCGTCTGCGGTGGATGGGTGGAACAGGCTGCAATCCCCCAGCGTCGCCAGCTCACCCGGTTGTGACGGCGGATGCACAGGGCCTAGGCCCTACACGATCTCGACGACAGCTCACTGATGTGCTCAGCATTGGCGGCGAGCGAGTCTGCCGCGATGTCTGTGAATCCTGGGTTGATGATTGACTGCGGCAGCAGAGAGGATCAGAGCTGGTTCTGTCCCCTCACGTCTGCTGCTGGATGGGCCGCCCTTAATGCAACATCTCCTTGATAAAGATTAATATGCCGATCACCAAGCTGAGCGCTACGCAGCGACCCAGTACACATCTCACTGCAAGTCTAACTGTGAGTGCCTTGTTGCTATCAAAACTGGCGGATTTAAAGGAAGCACGAGCGACGTCCTGACGTCATGCTCGTTTGTAATGAATGCATTCGTTCCACTTATACTGCTGATTTATCTGTCGTACTCGCCCCTTAGGTGTTCTTGTGACAGACTTACGTGTTGTTACGGCAGACTTACGCAAAGTTATGAAATGTAGTACACCCGACACTATACCTCTGTCTTACACTCTACGAAAGTCTCCGTCTAACACAAATCCGCGTGCTAAGGAATTCTCTCTCGCCTGTTGTGTGTAACCAGGCCACTGCCCCTGCGTGACGACACATTCCGATACATGTGCAATCCCCTTGCCTCTTGGCTAACCTACTGCCTCTGGCTCTCGGCATAGGCAACGAAACTTTGACAACATTCCACGTTTCCAACTCTTTACTATTCCGCGACACTACAGTTCTTTTAGTCAGCTACCTATGTATTGACCCTTGTTTTATGCCTTTATAGCCAAATCACTTTCCCTTTAATAGTTCGAAAGTACAAATTAGAAAATGATTGTTATCATCAGCTGCATTCAAAATGTTGTGAGGTTTTTTTTTTTTTTTTTTTTTGGTGGGCTTCTGAATCCTTTTGCTTATTTACGGTCATTTTACCGAATTGACTACACGGATTATCCACATTTTAGATATCCCTGGATCAAGTTTTTTTCCAACTGACCCCGTTCTGAAGAATGTAGTGACTCAAACAGGACCGCGATATGTTTACTACTCCCTAGTGTTATATATACTCGTATCTGTTGTTAATGTGGTGTTATCCAGAAATCATGGTGTCACACCAAAGTCAGCAACGCCTATCGATACTACAGAACTTAATGAGATTCTGCTGCAAATGCAATCATGAACTGGAAGCGCTCCTGAAGACCATCCCTCGTCTCTCAGTATAGCAACGCCCTCACACTAAGGTCAATATTGTGTCGAGCATGCACGAGCTCTCCCCTTGTTCGTGGCCTCAGCTACAGCAGTTAACACCATCACTTAGGGCAGAAACAGTTGTTAAATTTTCAGATGAACTGTTATTGTTGTAAATGTCGAACATTGTACCTCAAGAGAATAGTTTGTTACTATGTGCATCGAGTGATGTTTTCGTACTCAATGACAGTTGTAAATCATCAAGCAATCCTGTGGCAAAGAACTGTGCAAAATGTTAAGTAAATCTTTTATCCATTTATGTAATAAAGTGAACTAATATTTCATATGTTCTAGTTTTATGAGCCTTCTCCCAGAGCAGTCAAAGTACCCACAGTTACGACCGGAAGACAGTAATTCTGTCTGGTCATAACAGTTAAGATGTAGTTCATTTCACTCTTTGAGTATCCATGGACTCTCATATCAATTTTCTAGTTACTTTTTTTTCGTAAGGTGGTCATTGTTTCTTCCGGAATCGTATCGCCCTACATTTTCTCTTTCTCTTTAGCTCTATACTCCCATTTCGCAGTAAAGTCTCTCATCATAACAGTCGAGTTCGTCCAGAAGTTATTGAACCATTCAGCTTTACGTTTTCCGAGGGTTCTTAAGATCACTTAATGCAAAAGCCGGCGTGCTACCTTTGGAAAGGATACGACCGACTCCTATTCCATCTATTCTTCAGTCAGGGATTGTGCTCCATTTCTAATACCTCTTCCGTACTTTTTATTGAGATAATGTGAAAAGTTGTGGGTTGTGGACGTAACAGAGAGAGATTGGGGGGGGGGGGGGGGGGGGAAGAGAGAGAGAGAGGGAGAGAGAGAGAGAAAGAGAGAGCTTTTTACGTCAAAAATGCTTTTTTTAGGTTGGCCTGTTTTATTAGAATTCCATTCCTAGAAGGGCTGCAAAACACCAGTGCCCTCTTTCGACTGAAAAAATTTTCCAGCAACAAATTTCTTTTGATTCTGTAATGGGTAGAAGTCATGGGTTGCCGGATATTCCAACAAATCGTACTCAAAACCTCAAGTTTTCCCATTTCTGAAGCACCGTTGGAAGCTAGTACATTATCCTGTTCGTTTTACCCTTGCAAACTACGTGCACTCTCAAGTATTTCTTCTTTTAATTGGTTCAAAAGACTTGTGTAACATTCGCGAGTTTTTATTAAATCCTTTTTACAACCAGTAAGAAGCATCATTTGTGCAGCAACAAAAGTCTGGGCATAGCCTTCGGCTTCTTTTGTCCATTGCCATCGGCTTCCACCTATCGATTTGATGCAGCTTGATTTCTGGCGACAACTTGGGGACCAAAGTCTCGTCCATTGTTCGTAAAATAGTCTAAACTCTTGACTTTAATCAGCAAGTCTAAAATATGACAACCATCTTGCACGAAAACCCCTCACAATTCGTAATCTAAAACGTTCTGTTCTCTTTATTTGGAAATATCCTTAGTGTATGCTGTTTCATATACCTTTAATCGCTAATAGGCTAGTACTAAGTTCCTCTCTTGCTGCAGTCGCTGCGTATCATATACGAGGATCAAAAGAATTCGGAAGCCTATTTCTTAACCGTTCAAAATGAAGGATTGCAATCGCAATAATCAAAAACACATGGACAACCGTAACCTATTGCTGTTATATCTGATAGGCTGCGGACCCGTCCCTCATCAAACAACTTTTAATAAACTGTTATTAACTTTGAGTGAAATTCCTTTGTGGCTAAAATGTCCAATACAAAGCAAAGGGTACATAGTTTATGAGTCACATTACCCCTCCACGTCCCCTACTGTTCCATTAACGGATGTTACAGGCAAGATGGGAAGAAAGTACATCGGCATCCTTCAGTACGGGTCCGAATTCCTCTAATTTTAGCGTCGTGGTCTTTATGGGAGATGTATGGTTGGTTGGTTGATTTGGAGGAGGGGATCACACAGCGACGTCATCGGTCCAAACGGATTAGGGAAGGATGGGAAAGGAAGTCGGCTGTACCATTTCAAAGGAATCATCCTGGAATTTGCGTGAAGTGATTTAGGAAAATCACGAAAAACTTAAATCAGGATGGCCGGACGCGGGTTCGAACCGTCGTCTCCGGAACGCGAGTTGTAATCTTTCCCTCCCTTCTTTGTTGTTGCTACTGTCCACTACGGTGAAGTCTTTTCAGAAGATTCGAGAGGAGTCAGATTTAGAATAAACTTTTTACTTGTCTTTTATCACACAGTTGGCTCCAGTTCTTCATGTCCAGAGGTCAGATTCCTGATGCTGAAATTCTCTTAAAAAATTGGGAAATCTGTGGTAAGTACCATGGGACCAAACTGCTGAGGTCATTGGTCCCTAGGTATACGCACTACTTAATCTAATTTAAACCAACTTACGCTAAGGACAACACACACAACCATGCCCGAGGAATAACTCGAACCTCTGAGGGGGGGGAGCCGTGCGAACCCTGACATTACACCTCAGACAGCGCGACTACCCCGAAATTCTCACATTTTAGGTTCTCATGGTTCAATTGATCTAAATAATTTTGAAGAACGTAATTGCAGAATTTTTGCTTTTACGATAATTTATTGTCTCACATTTTACTATATTACACTGTATTTTGAATTTTTACATTAAAAAAGCCGAAATTACATTGTACGTCCAAAATACAAAAATACGTCCTCACACATCAGAGGCATTCTTACTGCTACTTCACTCTGTGGTAATAACAAAATTCCAAAGGGTTTACAGTTTTTCTTGACAAATGAATTTCTATTAGTTTTGATTATTATACTATAAATGAATCCAAAAGTAAACATGATAAACAGTAGTAGATTGCGTAATTACTAGTGGAAATTTTAAGCGTGCCAAATATTTCGTTATTTGAAATATTTCTAAAAAAACAAAAAGCAATTTGAACTGTACGTTCAGAGCTAGTACATATCGATTGTAACAACGAAAATAAAGTAATTCCTTTTCATAAATTTTACCTTGAAATATAACACATTTTGTATAAAAATTATATTAAATTTTTCAGAAAAACAGCTGAGATAACATTTACCTGTCCGAAATTCGAAAAATATTAGCGATATCGACTACTAATGCGGAGGAAAAGTAATGCTAGAGTCCAGTGACCTAACGATTGCGACACCTCGCTCAGTGGACATGTATGCTGGAGGAAATTTGGCTCTCTGACTTCTGCTGGTAAGACTCTCTCTGCTGAACATTGTCTCTCTTGCAACATCTCCTATTGCAGTTTTTTGAGCGTTTCCATGACGTATGATAAGAAACAGCCATGAGCCACTAAAATGATAACAATTTTCTTCAATACATTTTATTATTTTTGCCATTACCATTTTTTGAGGTTTTATTCATTACCAGATGGTTTCACTTTACTTACTATGGTGCAAGCCCGTGATCGGAATATCGGCCTGACTGCAGTCAGTTGTAGCCCAGGCGCTAGGAGAGATGGGTGTGGCGGGTCCCTTTCCCTGTACGCCTTTTACTACTGGAAAAGATCCCCGATACTCATTTTGACAGCAGACTAATTGGACCTGGCCATCCTGGAAAGATTGGAGCGAAGAAAATCCCTATCCCATCCGGGACTGAAACCGAGACCACCCACTAGATCACCATGCCCACTCTGTATTATAGGACGAACTGTTAATCAGCTGTTAAATATTTGAATTCCACGGCGCACTATAGTGAAGGCATTTCAAACTAATAAATTTTACAAAATAAAATGAAACTCTAGGATACATTTCATTTCGATGGGTATGACAAATGTAAAGTAAATATACATTTAGTGAATGTGTACTAGTTACTTTGAAAACTTGCATAGTTTTCGTGTACAACAAAATATTATATCGGTACCGATGTCACTGTGTTGCATGTTTTTTGATCATTATTAAGAACACACAGAGTTGAAAGCGGGTCACCATTAGCACTTTTACTCTGAACAATCTGATGTTATATTAACATCGCGTCTTCTGTGTCCATTGATAGCAAGCAAAGATGCTACAATGGACGGCAGAGCACCATGGTGTTCAAAGCCTGCAACAGCTGATTAACAGTTCGTCCTAGATATACTAAGCAGCCACCTGATGATGAACAAAACGTTCGAAACTATTAATGCTAGGAAACAAGAAAATGTGTTAGGAAACGTCATACAATTATTGGTTGGCAGCTGTATTTGTAAGAAATCTTCTAATACAACCACGGAATCCACATAATGTGATTACTGATAAAATACATTCCCTTGACGCTCTCGTGCTGAGTAGACAAACCGAGACGGACAGTGTAGATAGTAGTACTGGGGCAATGAGGGTTCTAAGCCACTCTGCATTTTTGCCAGATGTATCAAACATGGCGGCGACGACGTCATCCAAGATGGCGACGAGTAGACTTGGCAATAGTGCATGATGTCATCCAAGACAGAGGCCATAAAGTCATTCAAAATGGCGGATTTTGGCGGGAAGTTTGAATTTTGGTGGGAAGATCAGTCAATTGTGCTACTTCCACTAACCTAACTCCCTCACCCAGAAAGTGGCAAGAAGTTCAAATTCCATCAGGATAATGCAACACACCTCTACCAGCCTAAGAAATTGGTTGGAAAATAGGCCAATTGGGCTACCTCCTCTAACCTCAGATAACTGACCGCCAACTCATCCTGTAACTGGTGGGAAGTTTGAATTTTGGTGGGAAGATATGTGAATTGGGCTAACTCTACTAACTTAAGAAAATAGTGGGAAAGAAAGGGGACTAGGACTACCTACACTAACCTAAGTGACCTGACCACCACCTCTTCCTAGGGATTGGTGGGAAGTTTGAATTTTGGAGGGAGGATAGGTAACATGGGCTGTCTCTACTAACCTAAGAAAATGGCGGGAATGAAAGGGCAATTCCACTAACCTAAGTCACACAAACGCCACCTTGTCCTAGGGATTGCCATGGAGAGGATTTGACCTGTGCTGGACGTAAGGTTTTATTATTTTTCATGCACTATTTATTTAACCAATTTGATGCAGTACAGCCGTCCAGTGTGTTCTCCACAGTGTCCGGTCTCCAACTGACCTAGTACACAATACAACCACCAGAGGGTGCAGTCGTCCGTTAAGTGACGTAATCCTACATGGGTGTCATGATGTCAGCTGATGGTGCAAGTACCATCAACCAAGATGGCGGGAAACAGCGGGTTTACTGCTTGGTCTGGACCTAGTACACAGTACTGCCACCAGAGTCTGCTCTCATCCATCTCATCCGTGACATAATTCAAGATGGCGGTCATGACCTCAGCTGATGACGCAAGTACTGTTATCCAAGATGGCGGGAAACAGTGTGTTCTCCACGAGGTCTGGCCCTATAGCACAGTACCACCACCAGAGAGCGCTTTCATCGTCTGTTCTGTGATGTTATCCAATACGGTGGGGAAAAGTGGCAGCAGACAGTGTGTTCACCACGAGGTCTGGACCTAGTACACAGTACTGCCACCAGAGAGCACTGTCATCCATTCCACGACATAACCCAAGACGGTGGGAAAAGGACTCTGCCTGTGCTGGACATAAATCTTTATTTTGCAGGCAATGTGTCCACCACCATATCTAGAGTCCAACTGACCTAGTAAACAGCACTGCCTCCAGAGAGTGCTGTCATCTCTCCTGTGACATAATCCAAGATGGTGGTCTGGTGGGAAATGGCGCGAAAATGACGCAGCCTCCGCTGGGATGCTGGAGAGAGTAAGGAAGGAGTGTACTTTAATTATTTTGGAGCAATTTATTTAGCGATGGATTTTGAAAGATAGTATATTTATCACATCGACACAAAACACAAGCTCTGACATGCTGGGCGACATGTCACACAGCCCACACACCTGTAAACTACTCATAAATAACGCTCTGCATACACTCAAACAACTACTAAATTACCGAAATAATTTCAGTACAGACATGCAAACTCCTACCAAATAATGCAGTACACTGATGTGCAGGCACGAAACCAACTCGTAAACTGTCCAAACAACACATGGCATAGCTTACATACCTGCTAGCAAAATAATGCAACAGTTACACAATGAAAGTGCACAAGCACCATCTGCCACCCCATGTCCACTAGATCACACAGGAGGCTATTGGCAGCCCCTCAAAGTGACGCGGCTGTCCCCTGTCGAACCATGCACAGGTCCCCTCTAGTATGAGGCGGCGACATCCGTTTCATATTTGAAACCTGAGACAAAATCCCTCAAAAATATGTGATCACCTAGGCACCATTGCTGATGCGACTGGACAAGATCGAAGACCTATTTGCAGAGGCCAGTGCTGGACGCAAGCCAGTGCAAGCCATCTCTCTCACGCCACTGCTACCTGCAGCGAGCACATGAAAGTTGCATCAATTTTTGAGTATACAGTTAGAGTTCTCCGAGTGTTATACTGACGTCACAGAACTCCAATGTGCACTCACGACAGTCCCGTATGTGAGACACCTCAGGGCAGCACGTGTGTTTTACCATTGCTGATGTTATACCTGGGGATACTGACGTCACCAAACAGCAGAGGGTGCATTGTTCCTAGCGCAACATGGGGGGCTCATTTAACCATACTTAACTGCCCAGCGTGACGTATGCAACGCTGTGAAGTGCGCACGTGTAGCTACAAACCTTCAGAGGCGCATCTAACAAGGGTCTCAACCTTATACTGATGTCAAATGACTATGTCAAATCAGAACCAAGTCGACCTCTCGGAAATTGTATAGTGTTCCAGCAATTGTTAACGTTCACTTTCTTGATGTACCAGCTTGTATGTACGGAAATTTTTGCATTAACAGAACATATTTGCGAAAATAGCGCAGAATAACATCGAATGCAGTCTTCCGTATGGTCCTAACATGCTACGCCATCCATTACTTGTTACCCTTCCTGCTTTCAACACAAACGTTCCCACCACTATGCAGCACAAAAGAGTGTCTTGTGAATGAATCGAGCATTATGATTGGCTCTTATCGAATTTACCCGCCGAATTACTGATGCCGGCGGAGACGAGACTTTAATTTGAAACAAAACTATTTTACACAGATCGCCATAATGCACTGACAATTAAACCCTGCAAAGTGCCCCTACATATCGTCAAATATGGATAGACTCTTACTCAATTACATTGCTCTCCCACTGAGGACAGCAGCTTGAATATTAGAGTGCAAAACCGATCTCCAACCCAGCAATATATCACCACATACTATGTCGATGTAGTAAATACGCAATTCCTATCCTGCGCCATACAAAATCATCCCTTTAACATCATTCATATATATACCACGAAGACAGATAGCACCATATACACTCCTCGCAGCACTAGATATTTCGTTACGAGGTCGGCGGTCATCCACAATTGACGGGTGACCAGAGCACCCTCAGCGGACCCAAGTCACTCTCAGAACTGTTCTACAGATTCGGGCTCAATTCCCCTTGGCACAAACGCGTTACTGTTTCTGGTCCAGATCTGCTTGCTTGCTTGCTTTTCTACACCCATCTCCAGCCTCTGGGATTCAAGAACACATGTATGTTTGCATTGTTTGCCATAATATTATACCATTTTTGAAGTACTTTTCGACATCAAACACACAGCAGGAGCCTACCGATCGCTCACGCAACGTAATTCCGAAGATATAGAATGGAAATTATTTCTCTACAAACCCAAAACTTCAGTGTTTATGCCTTCTGCGAAGACCTTTACGTGGGAACTCGAAACAAATATAGGAAACTGACATTTCCACTCACAAATACCGATTTCCGTGATGTAACAGATTCCAAATCATCACTATAATTTACAAAGTCAACTAATGTGTTTCTCATGTCTAGAGAACCAGCAAATGTGTCTTTCACCTGCTAGATGCACACACCACAATCCATGTTCTCTCAACCAAATAAAAGCGCGAAATGTGGAGAAGCAGTGAACCGAACAATTTACATGGGTGGGAATAATGGTCCAGCGCAGTCACACCTCCATTTTCAATCTTCTCAACTTTCCATGCGATCACGATAGCTGTCCAACACATACTAAGTATTAGTTCGCCATTCAGTCGTCTAGAGGACAACATGATTAAGTCATCTACATTCCAACACTCCAACAGCCCTCTCCATTTGGGCAGGCCCTACCGTTAGCTGGAAATGTGAATCATTCCCACCACAGGCAATGCATACAAGTAGACGGAATCATCCTACGAAATCGGCCACATGTATATATACAATTAAATGAATATCCTTAGCTGTATAGAGGCGTTGATACGAGGTGTGGCTAGAAAAAAACCGGACTAGTACTGGTGAAACAATAAAACGAATGCAATAAGGCTGAAAGTCGCGTGGCCTGTCACGTGACTCTCGCTCCGCCTACTGCTCGAGTTTCATCTGCCTCCTGCACTCAATCTGCCCGTGGCGTCTGTTTTAAGTAGTTGACATTTTGTCTGTGCGTCGGAAAATGTTGAGTGTACAGAAAGAACAGCGTGTTAACATCAAATTTTGTTTCAAACTAGGAAAATCTGCAAGTGAAACGTTTGAAATGTTACAACAAGTGTACGGCGATGATTGTTTATCGCGAACACAAGTGTTTGAGTGGTTTAAACGATTTAAAGATGGCCGCGAAGACACCAGTGATGACACTCGCACTGGCAGACCATTGTCAGCAAAAACTGATGCAAACATTGAAAAAGCGGTAAACTTGTTCGACAAGATCGCCGTTTAACAATCAGAGCAGTGTCTGAGTTAACAGGAGTTGACTTGTTGTCTTGTCGAACAAGTTTACCGATTTTTTCAATGTTTGCATCAGTTTTTGCTGACAATGGTCTGCCAGTGCGAGTGTCATCACTGGTGTCTTCGCGGCCATCTTTAAAACGTTTAAACCACTCAAACACTTGTGTTCGCGATAAACAATCATCGCCGTACACTTGTTGTAACATTACAAACGTTTCACTTGCAGATTTTCCTAGTTTGAAACAAAATTTGATGTTAACACGCTGTTCTTTCTGTACATTCAACATTTTCCGACGCACAGACAAAACGTCAACTACTTAAAACAGACGCCACGGGCAGACTGAGTGCAGGAGGCAGATGAAACTCGAGCAGTAGGCGGAGCGAGAGTCACGTGACAGGCCACGCGACTTTCAGCCTTATTGCATTCGTTTTATTGTTTCACCAGTACTAGTCCGGTTTTTTTCTAGCCACACCTCGTATAAGTCAATGGGAAAAGCAGAAAATATGTGCCACGATTACTACTCGAACCTGGGATCTCCTCTTTACATGGCAGACACCTATCCATCTGAGCACCCGAGACACAGAGGATAGTGCGACTGCAGGGATTTATCTCTGGCACACCTCCCGTGAGACGCACATTCGCAACTTAAGTGTCCCGTACTATATTCATAGTGCCCCTGCCCATTATAATTATTACTCGCACATTACTGCTGATTCCAGTAAGATTTCAGGCACTATTTATGCATGTGCATAGAAGAAGATTGTCAAATGGCCGGTGAGCCTTAACTATATATATATATATATATATATGAAGATGATAAGATGTTATCTGTTCTCTCGGACATGTCCGAAAGAAAAGATACCACCTTCATATTTACATACACTCCTGGAAATTGAAATAAGAACACCGTGAATTCATTGTCCCAGGAAGGGGAAACTTTATTGACACATTCCTGGGGTCAGATACATCACATGATCACACTGACAGAACCACAGGCACATAGACACAGGCAACAGAGCATGCACAATGTCGGCACTAGTACAGTGTACATCCACCTTTCGCAGCAATGCAGGCTGCTATTCTCCCATGGAGACGATCGTAGAGATGCTGGATGTAGTCCTGTGGAACGGCTTGTCATGCCATTTCCACCTGGCGCCTCAGTTGGACCAGCGTTCATGCTGGACGTGCAGACCGCGTGAGACGACGCTTCATCCAGTCCCAAACATGCTCAATGGGGGACAGATCTGGAGATCTTGCTGGCCAGGGTAGTTGACTTACACCTTCTAGAGCACGTTGGGTGGCACGGGATACATGCGGACGTGCATTGTCCTGTTGGAACAGCAAGTTCCCTTGCCGGTCTAGGAATGGTAGAACGATGGGTTCGATGACGGTTTGGATGTACCGTGCACTATTCAGTATCGCCTCGACGATCACCAGTGGTGTACGGCCAGTGTAGGAGATCGCTCCCCACACCATGATGCCGGGTGTTGGCCCTGTGTGCCTCGGTCGTATGCAGTCCTGATTGTGGCGCTCACCTGTACGGCGCCAAACACGCATACGACCATCATTGGCACCAAGGCAGAAGCGACTCTCATCGCTGAAGACGACACGTCTCCATTCGTCCCTCCATTCACGCCTGTCGCGACACCACTGGAGGCGGGCTGCACGATGTTGGGGCGTGAGCGAAAGACGGCCTAACGGTGTGCGGGACCGTAGCCCAGCTTCATGGAGACGGTTGCGAATGGTCCTCGCCGATACCCCAGGAGCAACAGTGTCCCTAATTTGCTGGGAAGTGGCGGTGCGGTCCCCTACGGCACTGCGTAGGATCCTATGGTCTTGGCGTGCATCCGTGCGTCGCTGCGGTCCGGTCCCAGGTCAACGGGCACGTGCACCTTCCGCCGACCACTGGCGACAACATCGATGTACTGTGGAAACCTCACGCCCCACGTGTTGAGCAATTCGGCGGTACGTCCACCCGGCCTCCCGCATGCCCACTATACGCCCTCGCTCAAAGTCCGTCAACTGCACATACGGTTCACGTCTACGCTGTCGCGGCATGCTACCAGTGTTAAAGACTGCGATGGAGCTCCGTATGCCACGGCAAACTGGCTGACACTGACGGCGGCGGTGCACAAATGCTGCGCAGCTAGCGCCATTCGACGGCCAACACCGCGGTTCCTGGTGTGTCCGCTGTGCCGTGCGTGTGATCATTGCTTGTACAGCCGTCTCGCAGTGTCCGGAGCAAGTATGGTGGGTCTGACACACCGGTGTCAATGTGTTCTTTTTTCCATTTCCAGGAGTGTATATATTTGATCACTATACTTACAATTAAATGTTGCGATTGTGGTTTCAGTTGAACGACATTTGACAATAAGCAAAGTATTGGAAATACATCCTGCTGATGGCCGTGGCTCTGGAATTAGAAATATTTTATCTCTACCATTTTTATGACTTGACATACTCTTCCCTCTGCTTTCACAGTATTCCACAGTCATCTCCTTTGCACATGTCGGAACACAAATATATACTTTATAAGCTTGATGCTCGAGGTGAACCTATCATGCATCCCTACTACTACTAAGTATAATACTTCATCAATGACTGACTGCCTACGATACGAAATAAAACTGAGAGAAAATCAGCGATGGGTGGACATGTCTGATAAGTTTTTCTTGTGAGTGATACCACTGTGACTTAGAAAGATAGGCTTAATCGTCTCACATGTCAAAAAACCCGATCGCAACATTTACTCTATGTTACTGTCACAAGCGCTCTTGGTTCTACTGGTGCACACAAGTATCCATGTTAAAAGCTATACTTGCTTTATAAATTGAGGTACGACATTACCTCTGAATGAGGTGTTTTCTTGTCCTGACAAATACCGAGACGCTGATTGCTGGAGTGTATATTCTCATACCACCAGTCCGGTTACACGTAGCAAACAATGCAACCTCATGATAAAATCGTTGAATTTTGAAAGTGATTCTGCTAAGGAACGTGGTATGAAACCGCTCTCTGCAACTCCCTCACGCCACTAGATATTTCTATAGTATTTGTAATGTATTCTGTCTCGATATAATGTCAGAGGTTCTGCGATATATCCACTGGGTTAGAGGCGATGACTGATTGACAGGGATCACAAACAGTGGTGGATGGTGTGCTGGTTAAGGTCGTGAGAAATGTACACTAGCTTTTCAGATTTCCAGTGTATGTGTTAGATAGCTTTCGTGATCACGTGGAAAACTGAGAAGATTAAAAATGGAGGTGTGACTGCACTGGACCGTTATTCCCTCCCATGTAAATTCTTCGGTTCACTGCTTCTGGACATTTGGCCCCTTTATTTAGTTGAGTGAACATGGATTTTGGTGAGTGCATCTAGCAGATGAAAGACAAAAAATGTTCAAATGTGTGTGGAATCTTATGGGACTTAACTGCTAATGTCATCAGTCCCTAAGCTTACACACTACTTAACCTAAATCATCCTAAGGGCAAACACACACAAGCATGCCCGAGGGAGGACTCGAACCTCCGCCAGGACCAGCCGCACAGTCCATGACTGCAGCGCCTTAGACCGCTCGGCGATGAAAGACACTTTTGCTGGTTCTCTAGACATGAGAAACACATTAGTTGACTTTGTAAATTATAGTGATGATTTGGAATCTATTACATCACGGAAATCGATATTTGTGAGTGGAAATATCAGTTTCCTCTGTTTGTTTCGAGTTCTCACGTAAAGATCTTTGCAGGCGGGATAAAAGCTGAAGTTTTGGGTTTGTAGAGAAATAATTTCCAGTCTATATCTTCGAAAATATGTTGCACGAGCGATCAGTGGGCTACTTCTGTGTGCTTGATTTCGAGAGGTACCGCGAAAATGGTATAATGTTATGGCAAACAATGCAAACATATATGTGTTCTTGTTATCCCAGAGTCTGGAGATGGGTATAGGAAAGCAAGCAAGCAGGTCCGGACCAGAAACAGTAACGCGTTTGTGCCAAGGGAGATTGAGCCCGAATTTGTAGAACAGTTCTGAGAGTGACTTGGGCCCACTGAGGGTGCTCTGGTCACTCGTTGATCGTGGATGACCGTCGACCTCGCAAGGAAATATCTAGTGCTGCGAGGAGTGTATATGGTGCTATCTGTCTTCGTGGTATATATATGAATGATGTAAAAGGGATGATTTTGTATGGCGCAGGGTAGGAATTGTATATTTACTACATCGGCATAGTATGTGGTGATATATTGCTGGGTTGGAGATCGGTTTTGCACTCTAATATTCAAGTTGCTGTCCTCAGTGAGAGAGCAATGTAATTCAGTAAGAGTCTTTCCACATTTGACGATATGTAGGGGCACTTTGCAGGGTTTAATTGTCGGTGCAATATTACGATCTGTGTAAAATAATTTTTTTCGTGCTAGAATCTTGTCTGCAGAAAGAAAGAAGAAAAGGTGAAAAGTGCTTCGATACCGGTGGCATCAGTAATTCGACGGGTAAATTAGATAAGAGCCAATCATAATGCTCAATTCATTCACAACACAATCTTTTGTGCTGGTATATAGGAGTCTCTACATAACGGTGGGAACATTTGTGTGTGTTAAAAGCAGGAAGGGTAAAACGTGATGGACGGCGTATCATGTTAGGATGACAATTGATTTTACATAGCCATGTGACATCAGTATAAGATTGAGAACCTTGTTAGATGCGCTTCCGATGATTTGAAGAAACACGCGCACAGTTGACGGCGTTGCGACAGTCAAGCTGGGCAGTTAAGCATGGTTAAATGCGCCCCCATGTTGAGTTAGGAACAATGCACCCTGTGCTGTTTGGTGACGTCAATATACGCAGGTATCGCATCAGCATTGGTAAAACACAAATGCTGCCCCAAGGTGCCTCGCATATGGAACTGTCGTGAGCACGCATTGGAGTTCTGTGATAACAGTATAACACTCGGAAAACTCTAACTGTATACCTAAAAACTGAGCAACTTTCACCTGCTCGCTGCAGGTAGCAGTGGCGTGAGAGTGATGGCTTGTACTGGTTTGTGTCCAGCAGTGGCTCTGCAAATAGGTCTTCGCTCTTGTCTGGTCGCATCAGCAATGGTGCCTAGGTGATCACATATTTTCGAGGGATTTTGTCACAAATGTCAAATATGAAACTGATGTCGCCGCCTCACACTTTAGGGGACCTGTGCATGGTTCGACAGGTGACAGCCGCATCACTTTGAGGGGCTGCCAGTAGCCTCCTGTGAGGTCTAGTGGACATGGGGTGGCGGATGGTGCTTGCGCACTTTGATTGTGTGACTGTTGCATTACTTTGCTAGCAGGTCTGTAGGCTGGGCTATGTGTTGTTTGGACAGTTTACGAGTTGATTTCGTGTCTGCACATCAGTGTACTGCATTATTTAGTAGGAGTTTGCATGTCTGTACTGAAATTATTTCGGTAATTTAGGAGTTGTTTGCGTGTATGCAAAGCGTTATTTATGAGTAGTTTACAGGTGTGTGGGCTGTGTGGCATGTCACCCAGCATGTCAGAGCTTGTGTTTTGTATCGATGTGATAAATATACTATCTTTCAAAATCCATCGCTAAATAAATTGCTCCAAAATAAATAAAGTCATTTTCGCGCCATTTCTCCCTCCAGACCACCATCTTGGATTATGTCACAGGAGAGATGACAGCACCTCTGGAGGCAGTGCTGTTTACTAGGTCAGTTGGACTCTAGATATGGTGGTGGAGACATTGCCCGCAAAATAAAGACTTATGTCCAGCATAGGCAGAGTCTTTTACCCACCATTTTCCCCCATCATCTTGGGTTACATCACGGAACAGACGACAGCACTCTCTGGTGGCCGTACTGTGCACTAGGTCCAGACCTCGTGGCGAACCCACTGTTTCCCACCATCGTGGATAACAATACTTGCGTCATCAGCTGAGGTCATGACCGCTGTCTTGAATTATGTCACGGATGAGAGCGGTCTCTGGTGGCAGTGCTATGTACTAGGTCCAGACCAAGCGGTAAACCCGCTGTTTCCCATCATCTTGGTTAACGGTACTTGCGTCATCAGCTGACATCATCAACGCCATCTTGGATTATGTCACGGAATGGTCGACAGCACCCTCTGGTGGCGGTACTGTGTACTAGGACAGTTGGTGTCCGGACCTCGTGGTGAACACACTGGATGGTGGTGCTGTCTCTAATTATTTAAATAAACACTACATGCAAAATAATAAAAACTTATGTCTAGCACAGGATGAGTCTTTTTCCCACCATTTCCTAGGATGAGGTGGCTATCAGGTGACTTAGGTTAGTGGAATTGCCCTTTCATTCCCGCCATTTTCTTAGGTTAGTAGAGACAGCCCAATTGACCTATCTTCCCTCCAAAATTCAAACTTCCCACCAATTCCTAGGAAGACGTGGCGGTCGGGTGACAGGTTAGTGGAGGAAGCCTAAGTGACCTATTTCCCCACCATATTCTTAGGTTAGTAGAGGTAGCTGTGGCACGTTGCATTGTACCGATGGAATTTGAACTTCCTCTAAATCCATGGGAGGAGGTGGCGGTCGGATGACTTAGGTTAGTGGAGGTAGTCCAAGTGCCCTTTCTTTCCCACCATTTTCTTACGTTAGTAGAGATAGCCGAATTCACCTAACTTCCTGCCGAAATTCAAACTTCCCGCCAGTTCATAGGACGATTTGGTGGCTGGATGACTTAGGTTAGTGAAGGTAGCCAAATTAGCCTATTTTCCCGCCAATTTATTAGGTTAGTAGAGGTGTGTTGCATTAATCTGATGGAATTTGAACTCCCCACCATTTTCTGGGGGAGGGGGTTAGGTTAGTGGAAAAAAATGGTTCAAATGGCTCTGAGCACTATGGGACTTAATTACTGAGGCCATCAGTCCCCAAGAACTTAGAACTACTTAAATCTAACTATCCTAAAGACATCACACACGTCCATGCCCAAGGCAGGATTCGAACCTGCGACCGCAGTGGTCGCGTGGTTCCAGACTGTTGCGCCTAGAACCGCTCGGTCACCCAGGCCGGCGCAAAAATGCAGAGAGACTCAGAACTCTCATTACCCCAATACTGTTAGTTACTTGTTCCAAGAACACTAGTGGGCCAATAAACGAAACTTGTGTAATTGCCATTGAAATTTCACCCATGCAGATGATGTTCCATTGCGTTTCTTAAATAAGAATTAAGCTACGCTTGTGCTGACCTATACAGGGTGTCCCTGCTAAGAGTCGTCACGAGCATTATCTGTGGTGTTTCGTTGTGTATTTGCAATTTAGCGTTTGCACTGTGAAGCTTTAGTCAACCCAAACAAGTTCTGGTTATCACGTCTTTTTTGTGATGCCCGTTGTTGACAGAAAGTGTCAGTTTGTTTCCCATTACAGACCTAATTATTTTTAAAGCAGTATGTCACGCGTCCATATGATAGAGCGGTCCCAGATTAGTGCAGCGCTATATTTGTTTTATCCTTATGTGTTAACAGGGAAATTAAATCACAAATAATAACCAGTATTACAGCAGCGACTGAACAGCGTCGCTGCATGGTGGTAGCAGTCAGTGAGGGCCAGGGCTGTGCTGCTACCCTTAGCGTACTGGTTTTCTTCTTATTTTACTGTTCCTGTTACCACATATCTATTAAATCAATATCACAATTGACTTATTTTTGATCACTCTATCGGTTTGAAATGTTAAATTCCGCTTTAAAAATAATTCTGTTTCTAATGGGAAGCAAACCATTGCTTTCCATTGACACTAAATCTTGCATGAACGACGTGGTGAGTAGTATTTGTTTCAATTGACTCCGGCTACACACTGCAAAAATGAATTTGCAGATATCTACCGAAACACCAGAGAAAATGTATCTGTCGGCTCGTAGAAAAGACAGCCTACACAAGGTGGTCCATTGATCGTGGCCGGAGTGGCCGAGCGGTTCTGGGCGCTACAGTCTGGAACCGAGCGACCGCTACGGTCGCAGGTTCGAATCCTGCCTCGGGCATGAGTGTGTGTGATGTCCTTAGGATAGTTAGGTTTAATTAGTTCTAAGTTCAAGGCGACTGATGACCTAAGAAGTTAAGTCGCATAGTGCTCAGAGCCATTTGAACCATTTGCCATCCATTGATCGTGACCGGGCCAAATATCTCACGAAATAAGGGTCAAACGAAAAAATTACAAAGAACGAAACTTGTCTAGCTTGAAGGGGGAAACCAGATGGCGCTATGGTTGGCCCGCTAGGTGGCGCTGCCATAGGTCAAACGGATATCAACTGCATTTTTTAAAGCAGAAACCCCCATTTTTTGCTACATATTAGTGTAGTACGCAAAAAATATGAATGTTTTAGTTGGACCACTTTTTTCGCTGTAATAGTCACAAACATATGGCTCACAATTTTAGACGGACAGTTGGTAACAGGTAGGTTTTTTAAATTAAAATACAGAACGTAGGTACGTTCGAACATTTTATTTCGGTTGTTCCAGTGGGATGCATGTACCTTTGTGAACTTATCATTTCTGAGAAGGCATGCTGTTACAGCGTGATTACCTGCAAATGCCACATTAATGCAATAAATGCTCAAAATGATGCCCGTCAACCTCAATGCATTTGGCAATACGTGTAACGACATTCCTCTCAACAACGAGGAGTTCGCCTTCCGTAATGTTCACACACGCATTGGCAATACGCTGACGCATGTTGTCAGGCGTTGCCGGTCGATCACGATAGCAAATATCCATGGTATGGTGCTTCGACGAGCAATGCACCTGTCATGAAATATGCTATTCAATACCGCTTCAACTGCCCGCGAGCTATGTGCCGGACATCCATTATGTTGCAAGTACATCGCCATTCTGTCATGTAGTAAAACATCTTGTAGTAACATCGGTAGAACATTATGCGGCAAAGCAGCATACATTGCACCATTTAGATTGCCATCAATAAAATAGGGTCCAATTATCCTTCCTCCCATAATGCCGCACCATACATTAACCCGCCAAGGTCGCTGATGTTCCTCCTGTCGCTGCCATCGTGGATTTTCCGTGGCCCAATAGTTCATGTTATGCCGGTTTACGTTACCGCTGTTGGTGAATGACGCTTCGTCGCTAAATAGAACTCGTGCAAAAAATCTGTCATCGTCCCGTAATTTCTCTTGCGCCCAGTGGTAGAACTGTACACGACGGTCAAAGTCGTCGCCATGTAATTCCTGGTGCATAGAAGTATGGTATGGGTGCAATCGATGTTGATGTATCATTCTCAACACCGACGTTTTGGAGATTCCCGATTCTCACGCAATTTGTCTGCTACTGATGTGCGGACTAACCGCGAAAGCAGCTAAAACACCTACTTGGGCATCATCATTTGTTTGCAGGTCGTGGTTGACGTTTCACATGTGGCTGAACACTTCCTGTGTCCTTAAATTACGTAACTATCCGGCGAACGGTCCGGACCCTTGGACGATGTCGTCCAAGATACCGAGCAGCATACGTAGCACACGCCCGTTGGGCATTTTGATCACAATAGCCATACATCAACACGATATCGACCTTTTACGCAATTGGTAAACGGTCCATTTTAACACGGATAATGTATCACGAAGCAAATACCGTCCGCACTGGCGGAATGTTACGTGATACCACGTACTTATACGTTTGTGACTATTACAGCGCCATGTATCACAAAGCGAAAAAACGGTCCCTCTAAAACATTCATATTTCTTTGCATACTACACGAATATGCAATAGAAAATGGGAGTTCCTGTTTAAAAAAACGCAGTTGATATCCGTTACGGCAGCACCATCTAGCGGGCCAACCATAGCGCCATCTGGTTTCCCCCTTCAAGCAGGCAAGTTTTGTTCTTTGTAGTTTTTTCGTTTGATGCTTATTTCGTGAGATATTTGGCCCGGTCACTGTCAACGGACGACTCTGTATACATCTAAAAAATGGAAAAATATTTATGTATCTAAATGCGGACCATTTAGAGTTTTCCTCTGTAAAAATAATTAATTAAATCTGTTCAAGATCTCCTGTGTGGTATATAAGGAGTTCTTAAGCGAAAAAAACTTCAGTCTTCATTTGAAAACACTTTTGCTATCTGAGACTTCCTGGCAGGTTGTAATTGGGGGAGACTGCTCACACACTGATGAAAAGTGAAAATCCATTGTGGAACCTTTGCTGACTGCCAGCCATTTTATTTCCACGGCTAGACTGTCAAAAAGTTTATAGCTGCATGTTTCGCCTCTCTCTGTGCCAAAGTTAGGTTTATTAAATGATAATGCATGCTATTTTTTGCTCATTCTGATTATCCCTGTTACCCTCAAACTCAGATGAGCGGTTCATAACAAATTTCGTAAGTGAATAAATGTACTGTTGTGTTGTGGTTAAGCCGGCCGGTGTGGCCGAGCGGTTCTAGGCGCTTCAGTCTGCAACCGCGTGACCGCTACGGTCGCAGGTTCGAATCCTGCCTCGGGCATGGATGTGTGTGATGTCCTTAGGTTAGTTAGGTTTAAGTAGTTCTAAGTTCTAGGGAACTGATGACCACGGATGTTAAGTCCCATAGTGCTCAGAGCCATTTGAACCATTTTTTTGTTGTGGTTAAGCCGGCCGCTGTGGCCGAGCGGTTCTAGGCGCTTCAGTCTGCAACCGCGCGACCGCTACGGTCGCAGGTTCGAATCCTGCCTCGGGCATGGATGCGTGTGATGTCCTTAGGTTAGTTAGGTTTAAGTAGTTCTAAGTTCTAGGGGCTGATGACCTCAGATGTTAAGTCCCATAGTGCTCAGAGTCATTTGAACCATTTTTTGTTGTGGTTAATATTTCCAGTTGCTTAAGGAAATACGTGCAAGATATACGTGTGTGAATGGCACACATAATACTCGTTGAAACTTCCTGGCAGATTAAAACTGTGTGCCGGACCGAGACTCGAACTCGGGACCTTTGCCTATCGCAGGCAAGTGCTCTACCAACTTAGCTACCCAAGCACGACTCACGCCCCGTCCTCACAGCCTTACTTCTGCCAGTACCTCGTCTCCTACCTTCCAAACTATACAGAAGCTCTCCTGCGAACCTTGCACAACTAGCACTCCTGAAAGAAAGGATATTGCGGAGATATGGCTTAGCGACAGCCTGGGGGATGTTTACAGAATGAGATTTTCACTCTGCAGCGGAGTGTGCGCTGATATGAAATTTCCTCGCAGAGTAAAACTATGTGCCGGACCGAGACTCGAACTCGGTACCTTTGCCTTCTGCGGGCAAGTGCTCTATCAACTTTTTTTTTCCCTAATGAACCGCTGCAGGAGCAGGACGACGGGTAGGGCAGGGGTCGACACCCGAAGCCTGGCCATCCCGCCGCCGCGCCCAAGCAACGTGTTCGAGTTCGAGGAGCGAAGGATCAGGAAGAGGATGTAGTGGGTTTGTTTTATTTATTTATTTCTTCAATTTTTAGAACATTTTTAATTTTTTTTTAATTTTCATTTTGTATTGTATTTATAGATTTATTTTTGTTTCATTACAAAGAAAGATCCTACAACTGCCGTAGCCGAGCGTCCGAGTCGTCTTCTCGTCTGTTGGGAGGGGTTCCCCCCTATATCGTCCGTAGAGGATCAATATGCTCCAGGATTCTTCTTCATTTTCAGCGTCTCATACCCGGAACGCCCCAGTGAGCAGGAGGATCCGCAAATAATGAACCAAAATAATTTGCGAAACGAGTTCTGTACTTCGGGTGGCGGCTGAAAGCTGCATGTGTCGTCATCAATAGGGACCAAAAGTCGAGTGTGCCTTTGGGAGCATCGCAAAATATGTAGTAAACGGCCACGCCTTTTAGCCAGTTCACGGCGTTCGTTCTGGTTGATGGAAAGTATACGCCGTCGGGGCGCAATACATCATCAGGGGAGATAGACTCCGGCAATCGCCGCAAGAGTAATTCCAGCATGCGCTGCGTCAGTAGCCAGCACTCGCTGGTCGCGGCACACGTCAGACGGTGTGCATCCGAGTCAGCGACCGAGCATGTCGGACACAAGGGGTTGTCCGTCAGATGTATGGAATGTAGCCTCTGACGAGTAGCGAACTTCCCATTCACAACCACGTACCACAATGAACGCACCGTCGTAGGCAGAAAAGGCGTGTGTACCGCTCGCCACACCGTGTTCCAGGCAACTTCGTGATGTCTGTGGGCGACCGTATTTACAGGTTGCTGCTGTTGATTGAGGCGATAATAGTCTTTTGTGCTGGGCTTCCGTGTTGTCGGAAGTTCTGACCATATGCAGCTGAAGTCAATCAAGAACTCTCTGATGTGGGTGAGTGCCGGTGAAATGTGTCCTACAGAAACCGGGGGATGCAGAGAGTGTGGTTCAAATGGCTCTGAGCACTATGCGACTTAACTTCTGAGGTCGTCAGTCGCCTAGAACTTAGAACTAATTAAACCTAACTAACCTAAGGACATCACACACATCCATGCCCGAGGCAGGATTCGAACCTGCGACCGTCGCGGTCGCGCGGTTCCAGACTGCAGCGCCTAGAACCGCTCGGCCACTTAGGCCGGCCCGCTATCAGGGTGCCCGTCAGAGTGGCGTGGGCAGAGGTCCATGTGGGACGCATAGTGTTGAGATAAAGCGATCGCGCACGGTTATACACATGAATTAAACCGATACCGCCCGCCCGCTGCGGCAGTGTCAGGGTGGCGTATCGGACTTTAAAAACCAGACCGGTGCTTACGAAATGTCCATATGCTGCTTGAAATCTGTCGGCCATCGTAGCCGTCAAGGGAAGGATATGCGCAAAATAGTTCAATTTTGAGACAAGATAGGTGTTGACATAACGTGTTCTGAGGAGCATATCCAAGCGACGCAGTTTGTTGTCCTGCAGCAGAGCACGTGTCTGGTGTAGGAGCCGGCGGTACGTAGCCGATGCCGTGCGGCGGACATTGCTATAGAATTGCACTCCTAAACACTTGAGTACGGGCACCTTGTCAAAGGGCACCGCCGTTGTGTGGGAAAGCCCCCCTCCGACATCCATGTATTTTGTCTTCTTCACGTTGATGACGCTCCCAGCGACCGCCCCCTACTGGCGTAGCCACTGTAGCGCCATATGCATTTCATCCTCTGATCTGGCCAGGAACACCACGTCATCGGCGAATGCACGACAACGAAAGGTCACGTCCCGCAAGGAGATACCAGTTAATCGCTGCCGTAGACCATGTAAAGGTGGTTCAAGCGCTGCAGCAAATAATATACCCGACAGGGGGCACCCTTGTCGCACTGACCGTCCAACAACAATGTGACCAGACTGATAACCGTTGACCATCATGCGGGAGCGCGCTCCGTGGACCAGTCGAAGGACCACCTGTGCAGACTCCGGAGATAGGCCCATGTGTTGCAAAACTGCGCGTAAGATGCCGTGGTCGACGCGGTCGAATGCGTGGTCAAAATCTACGGCGACAAGGGCGCCTCGTATTTTGCAGGCCGCCGTCAAAGCAATTACGTCGCGGTATGCTCCCAACGCCCTATGAATGTTGCTGACACGACCTAAACATGTCTGATCGGTGTGGATGGCGTTCCCGATAGCAGTGTGGAGACGCGCGCAGAGGATACGGGCGAAGATCTTGTAGTCGTTGTTGAGGAGTGTGAGTGGGCGAAAGTCCTGCCACCGACAACCACCATTCGGTTTCGGTACTGGGATCAAGATGCCTTCTGTGAATTCTGTGGGGACAGCGAAATCAGGGCGGATCAGGTCTTGAAACATTTGGAGCCACTTGTCACCCATAAGATCGTAAAAAGTGCGGTAGAATTCCAGGGGTAAACCGTCCGGTCCAGGCGACTTGTTCGGTGCTCCACGTGCCAAGGCCGATGTCAGCTCGTCGGGTGTAATGGGCAACAGCAGACTATCATCGGGTGCCACGTCCCGAGGGGCGGGAAAATCGTGCAACAGCTCGTCATAATCACGTACATTTCGCGGATCTTCCATGTACAAGGTCCCATAGTGTCTGGCAAACGTGTGCGCGATGTCCGTTTGTGTCACTGCGCGGCCGCCCTCCTCCGTCTTTACCGCCGTAATGAGTTGACGTTTGCGGTGGCGCCTCTCGCGCACAATGTGATACACTGACGCCGTTTCGTTGGGGATACAGTCTTGCACTCGCGCACGGATGCGGACACCTTATAGCTGCTCTGTCCTGATGCGAAGTAGATGAGCTTTGATGCGTTGTACGGACATCTGACGTTCGGGAGACGGCGGTTGCGTCGCCAGCTCACGTAACGCTGTATAGTAAAATTCCGACGTTGCCATTTGCCAGTTCGATCTGTCACGCCCGTAGGCCATCAAGGTCTTTCGGAGTGCAGGTTTGACACATTCCAGCCACCACAGCAACGTGGAAGCATACATGGGCAGGCGCCTGATACATCGACGCCACGTGTCAGTGACTGCTCGCCGACACGCTTCCTCGCGAAGGAGGGAGACGTTCAGCATCCACGGGCCCTTGCTGCGTCTTGTGAGTTGTCGGGGTAAGGTGACAGTGCAGATGTACGCGAGATGGTCCGTGAAGGCCGTCGGCCAGAGTTCTGCATCACGGGTTGCCGTGCGGAGGGCACGCGAGACGTGTATCCGGTCCAGACGACTAGCAGAATGGCTGGTAAAGTGCGTATATCCACTCTGGGTCCCATGATGTAAGAGCCATGTGTCGTGGAGCGCGAGGTCACGTATCAATGCTTGTAGAGCCGGGCATGGGACGTAATGCGGTGTCTGGTCCTCGGGCCGCAGAACACCGTTAAAATCGCCGCCCACTATGTAATGGTCCATATTTCCTTGCAAAAGTGGGGCTACCTCCTCCGAATAGAAGACATGCCTGTCACCGCGGTGCGAATTACCGGATGGAGCGTTGACGTTAATGAGGCGGACTGCGCCAAGTGTGAGTGCGATGCCTCGCCCGTTCGGCAAGTACGTCATGACCGTCGCGTCTATGCCATCTCGGAGAAGGATGGCCGTCCCTCCTGCGCCATCACCTAAGGGTAGGCTGTACGTGGTGTAGCCAAATAGGTCTAAACGCAGCTCGGGACGGACCTCCTGGAGAAGGGCAATGTCCAAGTCTGCCGCTCTGATCATGTCGTGTAACATGCGGGTGTTGACAGTGGAGTGGACACCATTTACATTGACTGTTCCCACGCGGTATGACAGAGACATATCAAGTGGCGGAGGCAGTGTGCCGGTGCAAGCCCACAGTGATCACACACACCACACAGCCGTCCATCTGCATGCTGTGCATTACTGTGCCGTATGAGTCCCTGACTGGCAGAGCCCCCTCCGGGCTCAATGTCAGCTGTGGGCTCTGGTGGAGATATCGATGTTTGCTGTGCATCATCTGCCTCTATATCGTCTGCCCAATCACCAAGAGACGATTGTGATATCATTGGTGGCTGGTCCCTTTCACAGGAGCCCACATTTTCGGAGTCGACGCAATGCGCCTTGTTTTCTGGGCCACCAAATTTAGGAAAGTGTTCGTTGTCTTCAGGCACCTTCTGGTGAATGATGCCACTGGAGTCCGTTGCAATTGTGGACGAGTCAACGAAGTCGATGTCTTCCCCCTGTCCTGTTCTTCAACTGACAATCGCCTCTTCTTGTGATTTTTGTTTTCGGGTCCAAGATTCGACATCCACTGGAGGGCGGGGCTCGACACAGTCTCGGTCGCTAGGAATCCCTGTATCCGATCCCGACAGTGACGGTGGCTGGGTGCCCACGACGCTGCGGTGGGCAGAGGCTGTAGGAACCTCTGCACCGTTGGGCTGCGGCGTCGTCGACGGCGCTGGCTCTCCAACGGAGCTGGCAGTGGCTTGAGGAAGTAGCAGGTTTTGATCATCCATCACATCATGTCGTGCTGCCACCACATATGTTAGCGGGAGGGAGGTCATAGTGGATCGTTGGGGAAGTTCATTGCGGGGCACCTGAACGAGACGGCGCTGCAGACACTCAGTTCTAACACGGCCCTCCTGGCCGCAGCCCGAGCAGGTCCTCGGTTGTCCATCATATATAACAATTGCGCGGCAGCCACCAACGAAAATATACGATGGAACGTGCTTCTTAAGTTGTATGGGCACTTGTCGTACCCCGTTAAGGACAGGATACGTTTCGAATGTGTTCCATTTCTCCTCTGTGTGGCTCAGAACTGTGCCATATGGCCGCAGCGCATCAACGACTAAGTTGGCAGGAACTTCGAACGGTAGTTCAAAGATGCGCACGGTACGCACCTCCAGACCAGCATGGTCAACTCCTACCACCCTCACATTACCGTCTGCGTGACAGAAGCGAAAGCCGTTTGCAGATCGTTGGAGTAATGTGTCGCAGGCCGCTTCGTCAATCAGTTTGAGGTACACTGTGCTGGTTACAATAAATAGATGAATGCCTATCAGTTCTTGTGGTTCTATGTGCATGATGTCTCGTAGAAACCGTTCAATTTCATGGGCCTTCGGTCTCGTGTACGATGCGTTGAACGTTAGTTTGATTGTAGCTTTTCGATATGAGAACGCCATGGCGGGTACGTACAGGTACTATAAGGCAATACAACGACGCGACCGCGCGCTAGCGGGTAAACAACACCTGCGGAGCACTGCCCGGCGCGCCGAGCCCGTCCGCATGGTATCACGGCTGGAAGCCGACTGACCAACTGAGCTACCCAAACACGACTCACGCCCTGTCCCCACAGCTTTCCTTCTGCCAGTACCTCGTCTCCTATCCTTTCTTTCAGGAGTGCTAGTTCTGCAAGGTTCGCAGGAGAGCTTCCGTAAAGTTTGGAAGGTAGGAGGCGAGGTACTGGCAGAAGTAAGTCTGTGAGGATGAGGCGTGAGTCGTGCGTGGGTAGCTCAGTTGGTAGAGCACTTGCCCGCGAAATGAAAAGGTCCCGATTTCGAGTCTCGGTCCGGCACACAGTTTTAATGTGCCAGGAAGTTTCACATCAGCGACCACTCCGCTGCAGAGTGATAATCTCGTTCTGATAATTCTCGTTATTTGCTTTGTTCCATGAATACCTTTTGCTTAAGTGAGGAGTTACTATAGAATATTATTAAATAAAGCATCACTGAATGAAAAATGCTAACATAATGATGTAGTATCTCTATGTGCTAACATAAGGAAGTGGTATATCTATTGAGACTCTGGTTACATTGTTTACAGATCAAAAAGCTTTAATTTGTTTACATTTGTGACATCACAAGTCACACTCCTTTATGAATGACTAGCTGACCCGGCGAACTTCGTACCGCCTAACAGTCAATGAATGTCGTGTTACCTTTTAGCTGAACTAATGTAGGCTTTGATGAACGTAATACAATGATACAAAATAATATTAATATAGATAGAAATATAAAAGTATTTTATTTTGATGAATGATGATGAATACATACAGAATGAGAATAAAAATTAAAAAAATTATAATAATTAAGTATTTCAAACACATGTCAGAAAAAAATCATTGAAAACTATGTTGTGCAGGTTGGGATACACTCTGATTAATTCATTAATCGGATTTTCATTCAAGCACCTTGTGGTAAACGACATTCTTTGTTTTTTGGTCAGGCGCAAGAACAAATAATGCGGATGGTTTGCCGACACGTGAGCATGCCACGTACAATTGACCATGAGAAAAACACGCATTTTCTAGATTGAGGCCACAAATAGTCAAAGATTGGCCCTGTGATTTGTTGATCGTCATGGCGAAGGCAAGACGAATCGGGAATTGAATTCGTTTAAACTCAAAGGGCATATCTGTTGGGATCACCGGAATCCTTCGAATAAGAACGTCCTCATCTTTAAATTTTCCTTTAAGTATCGACGCGTGAATCACATTGCTCATCAGTTTTCTTATCACCAAACGCGTTCCATTGCACAGTTTTGGTTGGTTTAAATTTCTAAGCATGATGACTACCGAGCCAACCTTCAGTTGTAAATTGTGCGGTGGTAAACCAGGCACATCCAAGGAGTTCAAAAATTCCGTTGGATAATTAGTGGTTTCTTCTTCGTTTGTTACACAGTCGATAGATTTGAATGAATGCAGAGTACCTACGATTTGATTTTGAATTATAAAATTGAGGTCATCTACATCTTTATTTTTAGCCACCAAAATTGCTCGCTCACTTAACCATTTAGTATTTTTGTGGTTAGCAATGATATCCGGAAATACTTTGTTGATAAGCTCGTCTTTTGATGAGACGAAATTGCAAAAATTTGGAGGAAATGAAATCAAACCGCTCGATTCGTCAACAGGAACACGGCCATTACCGATAGTCAGCAATTGCTTCGAGAAATCATCAGCAGATAGATCGTTCAACAATGCAACTCTCATATTTACAGACAGTTGAAGTTTGTTTACATATCGCCACAGATTTGATGCTTTGAGGCAAGCGTTTATTTCGTCGGCAGCAGTAGATCTTGGAATTACTGGTAGTGTTTGTCGGAAATCGCCAGATAATAAAATCATTGAACCACCAAAACATCTCGGGTCATTGCGCAGATCTTTTAATGTTCGGTCTAGTGCTTCCAATGCGCGTTTGTGCGCCATTGTGCATTCGTCCCATATGATGATTTTTGATGCTACTAAAACTTTGGCCATTGCGGAGTGTTTCGAAATGTTACATGTCGGTTGTTCAGTAGTTTGAAGGTTTAATGGCAATTTTAACGCTGAGTGAGCCGTACGGCATCCGTCTAACAATGTGGCCGCTATTCCAGAAGAAGCAATTGCTACCGCAATTTCGGATCTCGCACGTACAGTGGCCAAAATCAATGACATGAGGAATGTCTTCCCAGTTCCACCAGGGGCATCCAAAAAAAATAAGCCACCATTTCCATCATCAATTGCATTAATCAGTGTATCATAGACTTCCTTCTGCTTAGGATTCAACAGTGGTACATTCGTTTGAACTGATTGGATTAGTTCATGTGGATCATATTCACGTTCACGTTCCAATTCTCTATTAAATGCGTCATTCATTCCGCGATCTGGCGCTGGCATTCCTAACCTAACTAACAAACTGCCGCACAAGAGGTAACACATATCTTCGATCAAGAGCAAAGCCTGGTTATGCATCTCCTCGTTCGCCTCAAGATCGGGATTTCTTGAGCTGACACGAATTCGATATAAAATGTCTTCTGACATGTTATCTTTGTATTTGTTCCACAGGTCACGTGGGTTCGATGGGAAGCATGTCGAAATGATGATAGCAAATAATGTGCGTATCTGACTTGGAGATGCAGAAATAATTGCTTCAGCGATTGTCGTGTCCCAATGAGTATTGTTTTCAAGCAAATTCAGCTCTTGACATGCTGCATGAAATGTGGGGCACACTATACCATTAACAGTTCGTAGTGATTCAAATGATGTTCGCCCTCGAATATGTACCAGCAACAACCGCAAATAGAAACATTCATCATTCTTCGGATGAACTGTGTAAATACGACCAAGAGCATCAGCAGAACGCATATCTGGATGACCAGGTACTCCATCGCCTTGCTTCCGACGTTGAAATTTCTTCGATGTAGCGTTCCAAGTGTAATAACGTGGCATTTCCGAGTAAAGCAACGTTCATGCGAACGGATCGTTTTGACAAATCGCAAAGGAACTGGTCAGTGTTGTCGCTGGAGGTGTTTCGGCACGTTGAGCAGCATTCGACGCTGTGAAATATACTCTCTGACCGTTCTCTAGATGCACCCCCAAATGTACAACAGTGGGATAACGTTCGTGAATAAGGAATTAGAATATACGCCAAATTGCTTCATTGCAGTTCACATATCTACCAACTTGATAGCGCGTGATTTCATCGTTGATATTGGATGTTTGGATACCAAAAACCGCCATGTCGCTCCCTTTCGTGACATATTTGCAAATGTATTTAATAGATTTGACCGAATATGGAACAATCCAACTGTTGTCAACTATGAAATCGTTTCCTTTCACTTTAGTTCTGATAGTTCTACCATTATCATCGGGCGATCGACGCCGATACAATGGATAACCATCGTTGCCTGTAATGGTCTCTGCCGTGAATTTTCGCGGATACCGTTTGGAACACTTGCCGTCGACCATGCACGGTGATTGGCGGTTGATAGTGCCACATGGTCCATGAATCATATTCGTGATTACAACATCATGTAGGTCTGGATCGGTTTCAGGAGCAGGAATATCCGCACATATGATGTCATCTATTTGATCTGGCCGAATTCTGTCTACTAACCAAATTAGAATGTGAGCATGCGGTAGGCCTCGTTTTTGCCATTCGACTGAATACATCCAGCATCGAGTAATCCCAAAGACGTGTTGCTTAAGAATGTAATTTATTAGTGACCGAATTTTTTGCTTGAAAACCCGTGCGGTGATGTCGTGTCGATCACTTGATGTTTGTCCGGGAAGCAGCAATTGAATAATTTCCATCCATTTCGGATTACATGTAAATGTAATGAATAGATCTGGCCGACCATAATGACGAACATATGTCATTGCATCTTGCGCATGTTCATGCATATGACGCGGGCTACCTGTGTATGTCGCTGGTAAAATAGTCAATCGACCAACATTTTCTGAATCTCCTTCTGTGCTTATTGCATCGCGTAAATGAATATACTCTTCCGAACGCAATTTAGCTTGATTCAACCGGATGAAAGTCAGGCGCTCCGTTTCGATTTTAACGTACATGTCAACGCAGTATTGTTGAAGCAGTCGACGAAATCGCAACAAATAATTGTCAGAATTTTCACGAATCATCAAACGATATGCGTAATAATTAATTGAACTAACCTTCTTGGTAGTTTCCTCACCTGAAACAAATACAGTAAAAATTGTATTTTAGAACCCCTAATAGGTTAACGACTCTTACAGCTACTCTCTACTAAATTAGGAGTGACAACTTTTTTTGTGTACCAAAAGCAAACAGAATAAAATGTATATTAAGTTAAAATGAAAACAATGATATTGATCTTACCATTCAATGGATTAATCATTTTGATATTAAAGTGATATCCATCGTCTCCTTGCCAAAACATCAGCGGGTATTGTAACGCGTCATATGAACGGTGTGTTTCATATATTCTTTGTAGTTGCCCAGTATAGCGTCGTGTAAGCACAATATCACGTGTTTCCAAGTTTTCACCAACAATCAGGATTGCCACTTCATCGATTGTTGAAGCATTAAATGTGCGTTCATGTGTTCCAGCTGGTCTTTTATCTGCTGTGATTACAACTTTATAGTCATCACTTGGCATGCGCTCTAAAGCAGTCTTGAACAGCCTGACCAATGCATGATGTTCATGAAGCATTTGCTGCAAATCTTGGAGAATTGCTCTTTTCGTAGCTGTGTTGATCCCTTGACACCGGTCAAGTTGTTCTTCCATATTGCCCATGAAGTATATTTGCAAGAATTTGTGCTGTGCACCTTCAATAGGTTGCAATGATCCAATGCGATGGCAAAGCTGGCCTTGAATCTGTAAATTCAAAGCCATAGTTATAGTTAGATTTACAAACACTTTTTTTTTCAAATAATAACATACCATTTTTATTTTAGAGACAAATACAGAAATCTAACAAACTACATTCCAAATTCCAGAATGAGATTTTCACTCTGCAGCGGAGTGTGCGCTGATATGAAACTTCCTGGCAGATTAAAACTGTACGCCCGACCGAGACTCGAACTCGGGACCTTTGTCTTTCGCGGGCAAGTGCTCTACCAACTGAACTACCGAAGCACGACTCACGCCCGGAAACCACAGCTTTACTTCTGCTAGTACCTCGTCTCCTACCTTCCAAACTTTACAGAAGCTCTCCTGCGAGGAGAGCTTCTGTATTCTGGAAACATCCCCCAGGCTGTGGCTGAGCCATGTCTCCGCAATATCCTTTCTTTCAGGAGTGCTAGTTCTGCAGGTTCGCAGGAGAGCTTCTGTAAAGTTTGGAAGGTAGGAGACGAGGTACTGGCAGAAGTAAAGCTGTGAGTTCCGGGCGTGAGTCGTGCTTCGGTAGCTCAGTTGGTAGAGCACTTGCCCGCGAAAGGCAAAGGTCCCGAGTTCGAGTCTTGGTCGGGCATACAGTTTTAATCTGCCAGGAAGTTTCATATCAGCGCACACTCCGCTGCAGAGTGAAAATCTCATTCTGGAAACATCCCCCAGGCTGTGGCTAAGCCATGTCTCCGCAATATCCTTTCTTTCAGGAGTGCTAGTTCTGCTAGGTTCGCAGGAGAGGTTCTGTAAAGTTTGGAAGGTAGGAGACGAGGTACTGGCAGAAGTAAAGCTGTGAGTTCCGGCCGTGAGTCGTGCTTCGGTAGCTCAGTTGGTAGAGCACTTGCCCGCGAAAGGCAAAGGTCCCGAGTTCGAGCCTCGGTCGGGCATACAGTTTTAATCTGCCAGGAAGTTTTACATTCCAAATTTTTTTTTACAATCATAGAAAATAAAGTTTTTAACGTAAATTACCTTAAATGTCGGATTATATCCGTGTTCTTCGATAATTTCCGCCCCAAATGAAGTCATTTGGAAACAGCCATTGTATTTTTGAGTGTTCGCTAGAAAATGTCGTGATTCTAGTGTTTCGCCATAAAGCAGGGAACGCAATGGCTCTGGTGGCGGGACCACTAATGGCAATGTCACTTTACCACTAAGGCAGCACAAACCAGGCGTTTCACCAGCAAACTTCAATGCGCCACAATGCTGGCAAACAACGTCCATTGGACCAATGCAAACTAAACGATGCAAGCTGTAGTCGATGGTGCAATCATATCGAAACGCTGCTCGATTCAAATCAATACTTGAACCATTTCTTCTTGCACTTCGAAGATTATTCCTCTGTTCATCTGTACGATAAGCTCGACGATTTCTCGTTTCTAATCTAGCCGTTTCACGGGCTGCCTCTCTTTGCTCCACGAATTAAGGCCCTTCTTTGCTCCATCCTAACGCGGCGCTCTTCTCGGGCAATTTCTCGTTCTTCGTCAGATAATTGACTCGCGATATTCCGTTGCCTAATTGCATTACGGCTCCGCTGGGAAAGATTAGATCTTCTAGGACGCGGCATTTTTATTAATAATAATACTGAATATGCACTCGCACAAAACCACATAAAACAATCGAGACATAGACAATAGCTTATCAAGAAAAATCATAGACAACCTATGAAAAGACATTTACACTTTTGTTAACCTGTAGAATAAATCTTTAATTAATTTAATAAATAATTTACACAAATTAATGTCTAAAACAAACAAATATAACAGTACCTACCTGAACTTTCGAGACATTTTACACAAAATAAATTTCTGAACGCACACATAAATAGTTGTTACAGTATTTGACAGGATTGGACAACAAATGTTTGACATGTAATAAACAAATGAGCATTTATTGAAATGATTAAGTATTCATTACACATTTCTGAACGCACGCGTAATATTTTTCAATCTTTTTTTTTAAAAAATACACATAATAGTTTATTCATCCATTTTAAATAGTTTATGAACGCATGCATAAATGTCAATCATTACTTACAGATTTTGACAAAAAAATTTGACAGCTCCGAAACTAAAGAACTTTTAGGGAAAATAACGCATTTTTCAAGTATTCGTCAATTTTTCATTATTTTTAAGATGTATTCTGCTATTCGGGACGGAGACAAATCCAAAAAATCAAAAACAATGAAAATTTTTATTCGTCAATTTTTCATTATTTTAAGATGTATTCTGCTATTCGGGGCGGAGACAAATCCAACAAATCAAAAACCATGAAAATTGGTCCAGCAGATCTCGAGTTATAAGTGTTATAACAAACCCGACTTTGTTTTATATATATAGATGTCATCTTGATGATGCCACACCCTCTTTTCAATGATGTCAGGTTGGTAGGAAATTTATAAAAATACAATGATGGCAGTGGTGGGAAAATATTTAAATTTTTCAGCCAATCAAAGCGTTTAAAAATGCGAGATGGTAGAGGCAGAAAAAATTTTACACCCAATGACAATGCCGTATATTTCTTTGCTAAAGTCAGCCGTATTCAGAAGTGTCCAATTATACTACAGTAAAGACACACACACACACACACACACACACACACACACACACACACATATATATATATATATATATATATATATATATATATATATATATATATATATAATTTTGCGCTGTGTTGAAATGTGTTCTCTCTATCAGGATTCTCGATGTCAAAAAGATATGTAAAGACCGAACACTCTGCCTCATTAGTAAATTCCATCTTTGTTTCTACTTCATATATTACTAAGAAAGGTTTATGTCAAATACTATACCAACCATCTCACTTTTGGGCTTACACATATCTGTGTCATTTACCAAAATACATAAGCACCTAAAATTCTGTCTTATCAGTGTACTACATCATCAGAACAGCAAAAAATTTCCACAACGGTGTTACTGACAGTATTTCCTTAATGAAAAATATGTAAGCACCTACGGTTCTCCCTCATCATTACACTGAAACATCAGTAACAGCAACAAATATGACATTGTGATACAACTTACAGTATTTCCAGCGTCAAAAATACGCAAGCACCTAAAATCCTGCCTTCTCAGTAAATTACTCTCTCCTTTGAAATGAAGTACGATCTCTCCAGGATCCAAAGAACCCAATTTTACATCTGAAAACACACACAGTAATTATGTGGACTGTTTCTAAATCTTTTGAATTTGCGAAATGTACATTTTGTGGATGGCTTTGAACTGACTAAATGTTCTCATGCACAACTTCCCATTCTGCAACTGAGTCTTTCATTTTATTATTTTCAATGGCAAATTGTGAACTTCAAGCAAAAATCCATACTTTTTTAAATTCCTCTTCGATAGATATTTCATTATCATGTGAATTATTGCCAACCACTTTTAGAGCCGGCAAGAAAACTAATCGCTCCATCAATTTATTTGGGAGAGCAATTTTCCAGTGAACAAAATGGATATGTGCTGGTTATTCGTTGCACAATATTTTCCAATAGTAAACTCCATCTCCCTCATCGTAATCATCCTCTTCTGCTTCAGCTTCTTCTTCTTGTTCTTATTCTCGAACATCTCCACTCTCCTTTTTGATAAATACACTGTTTTCTTTGACTTTAACGTCTTCATCTTCTTGGCCTTGGTGTGTCGTCTCCTTTTGGAATAACTCTCCCAATCTCTGCAGTGGCTGAGATACGAGAAAGAAGTGCATGCTTCATGAATTGCATCTTCTCCTCTGATAAGACCTGGTGACACAGTTTTTATATAATATTAGGCACAGCTGGATCAAGATCTCAGATTCAGAATAATATAATATCTCAGTCATATCTCCATTAACGATGACAAGAGGCAATATTAATGTTGTATTTAACATTCTTATTGACTCACTGTGTTTGTTATGGACGATAGCAATAAATTTGAAAATTAATTTAAATTAAAATATTCACTGAATTACTTTATATAAAATAATTTGTTCTTAGCTAATTATCCTGTAAACTTATATGTAATTAATTATTACTAGCAGAAACAGTTTTGATAGAATCGCTGTGTTGTAATGCAATTTATTCCGTGAGAATGAAATCTTTCGTGATAGCACTATTGTGGAAAACATTCACAAACTTATGATTCGTTCAGAAATCCACTTAGAATGCGTTCAAAAATGTTCATAAACCTGGATGCTGAAAGCTTTGTGAAACGAGGTTTTTCTTCTTCAAAAATATGAATCTGGCACCCCCTGAAATTGCCGCCCGGGGCAGATACTAGATTTTGAGCCCCCCCCCCCCCCCCCCCCACCCAGATCTGGGCCTGCTTTTGATGTAAGCAGTGGAACGTGAAAATTGTGTGCGTGTTGGTAGTAGACAGAAACACCAGAGCCTTCGGCACTCACGTAAGTGCTGTACGCCAACGATGCCGCGGCCCCAAATCTCTGCTACACAGACCTCAGCGGCATTTCAAGGTGCAGCCTTACGACTACCTAGTACCTGTTCGAACAACATCGCTTGATATCACATACTAACAGCTGCAAAAATATTGACCGCCATCAATTAAATCCACGTGAGAAATATGCGAAATTCGTTGTGATAATTTAAATTCTATAACACATTACTGAGAATTTTTTAAATGTATATTAAGGGGCGGCTCCGCCTCAGAGTCCTTAATACGAGCGCATCTGCTGTAAATGTAAATTTAGTCTACCTATTACGTCAGTCCACTCATTTACAGGCACACGAAACGCACGAAGTACTGTTGTCTCGTATTTATCGAGAAAACGAAAGATGTAACTTACGCTGCTGATCGTCTCTTGGTAAAAACCCTTGCAATAACCACTAATTTTCTCATGGCTGTCACTTTGCGAGATGTATGTGAGAAATAGTAACACGTTCGCTCACAACACTTACAGCGATACGGAGCTCAACTCTCAGCTCGCCTTTCCCAGAGCATAGCTTACATGCCATATTCTCACGAATCTTCCAGTCTTTGTTATATAACTGAATCCACATGTTTCTGACGAGTAGGAGATGTCCCCCGGCAAATCACAGATTGTCTCGAAATCCCATTACGTCCCGACAGTACTGTTCTATCAGTTAGAAGGCTGTCTAGTCCTACAGTCGTCACTGACTAGGCAGAGAACTATCACAACGAGAAAAACAGGACACTAACGTACAGGAAGAAATACACAACCATACAACGTATACCAGGACTACAGAAAGGAATTCAGAAGCATAACATCTACAATTCATAGCTATCGAATCCCTCTGTTCGTATATTAATCTCCTTTATCGTATTCCTATGATTGTTACGCTAGAAATACGGCAGTATAATGCTGTCAGAGTCTTCGTTGACAGAATGTTTCGTGAGAAATACATCTCCTTTTTTTTCAAATGGATAATACCGCTGCAATACGAATCTAACAGTATCACAGCGCTTCGACTACAATATCCAATGAATCATCTACTGTGGTGCAACAACCCCAACCTACATGCATACTTCAGAGTTGCTGCAAGAGTAGTTGGAGATTCGAGACTTCACAGCTGTTGCTCATTTTTACCCCCACGCGCTGTTCGATAGTGGACCGTCCGCGATACCGTGTTCCGTCTAGACCAGAGTATCTCCACATGGGTAGTACGCATATGTCTAATGGTTGTTATTTATTTAGAAGCAAACTCAGAACTTACACGCTTATCCAACTATCGTACATCGAGAGCCAATTAGCAGGTTCTAGCTACACCAAATCAATGTCACTGTTTAGTCCACCATCAGCAGTCATCTTAGAACCTCTTAACCTCGATTCGAATTGTACTGCCACAGTCTCTAGGTGACATACCGACGGGATTTGAGGTCACTCCCCTCCTACACTGCCACATCTTAGTGGCTGGATCACACCCGCCTTAAGAATATATGCAGATGACGTATCAGTTCTTAGTGTTTGGATGGCTTCCCTTAAGATTCCAGCGAATGAATCCGAACCCGACATATGCACAGTTCCTCAGCTCGCTGCAGATCCTTACTGCTAGGTATTTTACTGCATTTAATGATTCCGATGATGGTGTAGTAGATTTATAGTCCTATTAATGTGCAACTACAAACCCCATGATAGGTCTTCCCGCCAGCTTGCAGACAACTGCTTCACCTGCGAACAGTCTAGATATAAAAGAAATACACTACATGCCACTGTACAGTACTTGATGAAAGGTACAATGCACCAGTATTATCAAATGGTTCAAATGGCTAAGAGCGCTATGGGACTTAACATCTGAGGTCATCAGTCCCCTAGAACTTAGAACTACTTAAACGTAACTAACCTAAGCACATCACGCACATCCATGTCCGAGGCAGGATTCGAACCTGCGACAGTAGCGGTCGCGCGGTTCCAGACTGAAGCGCCTAGAACCGCTCGGCCACTCCGGCCGGCACCAGTATTATCGATTACACCCCATCCCAATCTCATGCTCTAATCAGGTTAAAAAAAGAAAGATTGTCTACTTACTTACAGACACAACGTAATCTGGCCTTGGACAGCGACTATATGGTGTTGCGCTGTCGAATCGATGCTACTGTTCATCAGTATATGTCATTTAAGCACAAACCGTAAGCTCACATACAGAAAAATAACGCATTTCTGCTAAGTGTTTACAATTTTACTACATTTACAAGCAAAGTGGCCCAAACTGATGTCATGATAATGTGAGCAGAAGTGTTGGCGTCTTGGATCTTTAGAATAGGCTATATATAAAGGGAGCATCGCTCTGTAACACAGTGGAAGTCTGGGAGTGTTGGGCAGGTATATTGGTGGGTCACACTGTTAGTATTGTAGGATAATTCTAACCTTTCCAGAAAAGAGATACTCTCACATTCATCTCCTGAATCAGCATTGTTATGGAGTTCAAGGTGTGGTTTGCAAGAGATTAGGTTAGCTCACCTCAAATATAGAACCTACGATGTGAGACTGGCATCTTTCAAAGGTTGGTCTTTAGCTATTAAGCCACGTCCTGACAAACTAAGTAAAGCTGGATTCTTTTATACCTTTGACGGAGATTGAATAATGTGTTTCCATTGTGGTGGAGGATTGAAATATTGGGAAGAAACGCATAACTCTTGGGCTGAACTTGATATGTGGTTTTCCAGGTACCTGTTTGTGCTTTTTGCGAAGGGCACGAATTTTGTGGGTAATATTTGTCAGGAGGGAGGTGCAAAAATTGTTGCGGGGGTTGCATCTAATATGAAAACTCCATCAAATCTTCTGAAAGCGGTATCAGAACACCGTGTGAATGCAAGAGCTTCTGACAATGTGCACCTGTGTAAAATCTGCTTCCAGGAAGAAGTGGGAGTGCTATTCTTTTCTTGCAGACACATTGCTGTCTGCGTTAAATACGGATCTACCCTTTCCTCGTGTGCCCTGTGTCAGAGACCTGGTTCAAGTGGCTCTGAGCACTATGGGACTCAACTGCTGAGGTCATTAGTCCCCTAGAACTTAGAACTAGTTAAACCTAACTAACCTAAAGACATCACAAACATCCATGCCCGAGGCAGGATTCGAACCTGCGACCGTAGCGGTCTTGCGGTTCCAGACTGCAGCGCCTTTAACCGCACGGCCACTTCGGCCGGCTCAGAGACCTGTTTTAGCTACAGTAAGAGCATTTTTGACGAAGGAAATGATGTTGTTAGAGATACTAATACTTAACGATGAATTTTTTGTACTTTGTTAATACCCATTGTGATGAATAGAGCATTATCCCGAAAATTCGATCTTTTCTTGTTTTCTCCTACATCAATCACACTTAGGTTTGCTCTTAACATGATTGCACAGTGATCTTAACAACTCCTGACATGCATTGAAGAATTTTTGAGTGTCGAAGCATGGAATTGCCATACAATACCACCTTTCTGTCAATGTATGCAGTCTTCCATGGGGTTAAGAAATATCATTTCGCCTCATTGCAGAGAAATATTGTTATGATCTGCACTAAAGAGTTCCATATAATCTGGTAACAAATGCTTTGCGACTAGATTCTGTATTGGAGTGCACTGCATGGCCAAAAAGAAAATATGAGTGCTGCCTACAGCTGAGTGACCTATCACTTTAGTACAAAGCATTACCCGGCGGATGTAATAATGTCGTGTGACTAGGGCCACCCGTCGGGTAGACCGTTCGCCTGGTGCAAGTCTTTCGTTTTGACGCCACTTCGGCGACTTGCGCGTCGATGGGGATGAAATGATGATGACTAGGACAACACAACACCCAGTCCCTCAGCGGAGAAAATCTCCGACCCAGCCGGGAATCGAACACGGGCCCTGAGGATTGACATTCTGTCGCGCTGACCACTGTTTTTTTTTTTATTGGGGTTTTATTAGAAAAAAAACAAGGTTCACAAAATGTCCGACAGATGCACGACGTTTGCTGATGATCGTGTGCTCAGACACCACTTTCGTCATGCTTGGTCTCCCAGGTCCCCAGACCTCAGTCCGTGTGATTATTGGCTTTTTTTTATTTTTTACGCCTATATCCGCTTTTTTTTTGCATAATGGTGTAACAATGACAAACATAAACTGCTTCTAGTATTTTTTTTTTGAAATATATAAGACGATGACTTTATAAAATAAAATTTTTCTGGGAAGCGTAAATAAGTGGACTTCCACTCAGCTACCGGGGGCGGACAAAGCGGATGTAAGTGGAATAAGCCGCTGAAGGTTCTTGGTTTCTTGACGTATGCAGTATTTGTTGGATGGACGGGCGATGTCATATGCCAGTACTTAAATAGGGGAAGTCTATGCACTCTAGACACTTTGTATCGTATTCCATAGGCAGGACCATATTGTATATTAGGAGAAACTAGTTTGGATGCAGCAGGAATATAAAAAAAATCCATCTAAAGCAGAACTGGTTGACGTTTAAATGAACCATCAGTCTCTACTATTGCAATGGCCTCGTATAGATGACTATTAGCTTATGGATCTGGGTAAAAACTCTAGACTTTTTTATCAAAATGGATATGTGCGAGCACATAACATTTGAGAGAAACGTCCACATCTTTCTCTGCTAAAAAGAACCTGATTTTTAAGCTCTGATTTATAACTATGGAAATAGGCTGTTCGAGTGTGATCTTGTCTAAGTCTAACATTATGGACATACACTCGACAGTACAAAAACCTGACCAACACTCAATTCGAACGTGTAGGCCACACCAGACTGTATGCAACCAACATAGCATAGTTGTGTCGCAGGTCCTCTAAACCCTCTGAAGTACAATCGTTTGATTATACACAATGGGTACTACAAAAGACTACAAGAGACATTGCTCTTTATGACAGTCAGTTCAGATGTAAGCCAATACCATCATACAACAAAAATTACAAAACACACCATTAAAGATGAGACAGTCCGTAATGCTTGTAAATTAAACTTCATTACAGTAAGTGTTACATCAGAAGTCTTATCACACTCATTAAATCACATGATTGTTGTTTATGATCCGAATTTGAACCCACTGTTAACAAAGCAAAGCTGGAGTGTCTGATCGAGACTCGACAAACAGACCCGAACTTTTCGACTCTGTAAGCGTAGAACAGGGAGCAGTGATCATAAGGCCGTAGCAGCATCCCTGAATATGGAAGTAAATAGTAATATAAAAAAAGGGAGGAAGGTTTATCTGTTTAGCAATAGTAATAGGAGGCAGATTTCAGACTACCTAACAGATCAAAACGAAAATTTCTGTTCCGAAACTGACAATGTTGAGTGTTTATGGAAAAAGCTCAAGGCAATCGTAAAATGCGTTTTAGACAGGTACGTGCCAAGTAAAACTGTGAGGCACGGCAAAAACTCACCGTGGTTCAACAACAAAATTAGGAAACTACTGCGAAAGCAGAGAGAGCTTCACTGCAAATTTAAACGCAGCCAAAACCTCTCAGACAAACAGAAGCTAAACGATGTCAAAGTTAGCGTAAGGAGGGCTATGCGTGAAGCGTTCAGTGAATTCGAAAGTAAAATTCTATGTACTGACTTGACAGAAAATACTAGGAAGTTCTGGTCTTACGTTAAATCAGTAAGTGGCTCGAAACAGCATATCCAGACACTCCGGGATGATGATGGCATTGAAACAGAGGATGACACGCGTAAAGCTGAAATACTAAACACCTTTTTCCAAAGTTGTTTCACAGAGGAAAACAGCACTGCAGTTCCTTCTCTAAATCCTCGCACGAACGAAAGAATGGCTGACATCGAAATAAGTGTCAAAGGAATAGAAAAGGAACTGGAATCACTCAACAGAGGAAAGTCCACAGGACCTGACGAGATACCAATGCGATTCTACACAGAGTACGCGAAAGAACTTGCCCTCCTTCTAACAGCCGCGTACCGCAAGTCTCTAGAGGAACGGAAGGTTCCAAATAACTGGAAAAGAGCACAGGTAGTTCCAGTTTTCAAGAAGGGTCGTCGAGCAGATGCGCAAAACTATAGGCCTATATCTCTGACATCGATCTGTTGTAGAATTTTAGAACATGTTTTTTGCTCGCGTATCATGTAATTTCTGGAAACCGAGAATCTACTCTGTAGGAATCAACATGGATTCCGGAAATAGCGATCGTGTGAGAGCCAATTCGCTTTAGTTGTTCATGACAACCAGAAAATATTAGATACAGGCTCCCAAGTAGATGCCATTTTCCTTGACTTCCGGAAGGCGTTCGATACAGTTCCGCACTGTCGCCTGGTAAACAAAGTAAGAGCCTACGGAATATCAGACGAGTTGTGTGGCTGGATTGAAGAGTTTTTAGCAAACAGAACACAGCATGTTTTTCTCAATGGAGAGACGTCTATGGACGTTAAAGTAACAGGGGAGTGTTATGGGACCATTGCTTTTCACAATATACATAAATGACCTAGTAGATAGTGTCGGAAGTTCCATGCAGCATTTCGTGGATGATGCTGTAGTATACAGAGACGTTGCAGCAGTAGAAAATTGCAGCAAAATGCAGGAAGATCTGCAGCGGATAGGCACTTGGTTCAGGGAGTGGCAACTGACCCTTAACATAGACAAATATAATGTATTGCGAATACATAAAAAGAAGGATCCTTTATTGTATGATTATATGAAAGCGGAACAAACACTGGTAGCAGTTACTTCTGTAAAATATCTGGGAGTATGCGAACGGAGCGATTTGAAGTGGAATTATCATCTAAAATTAATTGTTCGTAAGGCGGGTTCCAGGTTGAGATTCATTGGGAGAGTCCTTAGAAAATGTAGCCCATCAACAAAGGAGGTGGCTTACAAAACACTCGTTCGACCTATACTTGAGGATTGTTCATCAGTGTGGGATCCGTACCAGGTCGGGTTGACAGAGGAGATAGAGAAGATCCAAAGGAGAGCGGCGCATTTCGTCACAGGGTTATTTGGTAAGCGTGATAGCGTTACGGAGATGTTTAGCAGACTCAAGTGGCAGACTCTGCAAGAGAAGCGCTCTGCATCGCGGTGTAGCTTGCTGCCCAAGTTTCGAGAGGGTGCGTTTCTGGATGAGGTATCGAATATATTGCTTCCCCCTACTTATGCCTCCCGAGGAGATCGCGAATGTAAAATTAGAGAGATTCGAGCGCACACGGAGGCTTTCTGGCAATCGTTCTTCCCGCGAACCATACGCGACTGGAACAGGAAAGGGAGGTAGTGACAGTGGCACGTAAAGTGCCCTCCGCCACTCGCCGTTCGGTGGTTGCGGAGTATAAATGTAGATGTAGATGCAGATGTAGGCATAAAGGGACGTAAAATACCGAAATGTTCACCAATATCAGTTTACAAGGTCGAATGTCCGAATCTGGAAATGAAAAACTTTCACTATTGCCTTATAGCTACAAATAGACATGAAATATTTGTTGTTTCCTCACGAGTAGTGATATGTGCAAACGTTCGATTATGGGTAACGCGACGAATAGTTCTGTACTGCCTGGAGCTCCAACCCCGCGCATATCGTCGTTGTTGACGCTACACGAAGAGGCGTCAACTATCAAATTCCCTTTCACTAGTAGTTAGAATAGCGCCATTAGGAGAGATCTGTAGGAGTTTGGCATCGTGAGGAAACAATGAAATGATGGGACATTATCATCTTGAAGGGTTCAAAACCAGAGAAAAGTTGTAATAGGAGCTCGAATCCGAGTCCAGTGCCAGTATTTTCAAAATCTAAAGAAAACTTAAAATAAAAAATAAAGGTCCTATGACCTTACATGCCGACTGGTTCGTGAACTAATATGTCATTACTAGTGTAAGAAAGCTTACGAGAGACAGAGTTCCCCAAGCAGTGACTTCCGCCACCAGAGATAAAAAACATAAAATTATGTGGAACTGCTACTGAAAATAAACAAATATGTTTATGAAATCGCATCACTGAATACTCTGTCGACTGTGTTTCATTCAGCAGCTACTCTGACAGCCACATTGTCGTGGTATTATGATGAGATACCAGTCTTATTAGCGCAGTGCATATTAATAGCGTTTCCCATTAGGTTACTGAACGAAACAGACACAAATAGCAGAGAAACTGTCGTCAATATATTCCACCTCGACAACGAATACCGTCTGATAATGCGCAGTTAGTTTCTCGATCTCAAGCATGCAGCGATTTGTTGATTCTGATTGAAGTCACGTTTAAACTACAAAACAAAAAACAAAAAAAACAAAAAAACAAAAAAAAAACTAACATTGTTGGTGTCTGATTGATAAGGGGCAAGAACGGTAAACACATGGGATCGCCACATCAGAAAATGTACGGTAGACGTGTTTACCAAAACAAACTCTTTGTGCCACCAGGTGTATATCAATAACAATATGTTTAATGGACGTATAGAGGCCGTCGTTTGAGATAATATTTGTTATGGCTTACCCACTATTTTCTTCTTATGAAGTTACCATACGGTACTTCAAATAGCCATCAGGTTGCACTGATTTAAATTTACGGTGACCTCCTTACATCTATTATCGCAAATGCCAGGATCTATACTTTGAATCAGCACAGACAACATCCTTCCCCATCCTTCCCAGTTTGAAATTCGGCTTCGATTCTAATTTCATTTTCGACGACGTGTTGTACCGTAATCCTCTTTCCTTTCTTTTGACCTCAATATGACTACTGAAGGCAAATGTTGCACGAAGGTTAATTGGTCATCACGGCTGCCAGTTATGGGATCCACTGTCATTGACCATAGTAGTAAATCGCAAATGTCCTTCACCAACGCTTGTTTGTCTTCTTGAATGTGGTGATTAATTTCTCTCAAAACGATCGTATGTGAAAGGATGCAACTTCACTTTCTCGATAGCATTCACGCCTTACAGAGCACAGGTATTTCGAATTGCTTCCGTTGCTTTCAACCTTTTATTAAACATAAAAGGAGCACAACTTCACAAATGTTAGACTCTACTCCATTTTAGACTCCGTTTTCTAATGCAGAACCGACGCTCCTCGTAAGGTCAAAAATGAGAAATATTCAGGTTGTCATTGCTCGAGCTATACTACAAAGACCACAGTTAAATACACTTGTAGCAACATGCCATACAAAATCGCTACGGAGCATGCTGAAACACAGTATCATATCATACGCAACGTTATATAATGTTATACTTGCTAATTCGAGCGCAGAAAAGTCCGCTCTATGCTCGATGCTTCACGATCACTTCAGAGAACGCTGGTCAGTATCAAGAGGCCGCCGGCTGATGGTGCTGAAATTGGTCTTACCATGAGAGACATGCATGAGCCCTTCCATAAACATGCCTCCACTAGATTTTTCTATTACCGGGTGGTTAGAAAATGAACGAAACTGTGTCTGACCTTCTGTCAGACTGATGCTCTTTGGAGACAGATGGAATACGGCTTTTTTAAAAAAGAAAAAGGATGGTTTTGATATCATGGCTTTGCGTTCACATTGCATAACATTGACAACTAGACAACGAATAACATTCACAACAACAGCTCAAGTGGACGTCAACACTTCTCGTACCATGTGCTGCCTACCTCACTATGAGAAAAACATTCTAACACATGTGAAATTCAGTGACTGGTTGGACTGAGGCTAAATTGTGATAGCTAAGATGTAGGTTTGATTTGCTCTGGGGTACCAGTTTTTAACAGCCTCAAACATACCCTCTTCACCTCCAATAACGCCAAGTAACAAATGCAGGACTGTGCCATGGTTCCAAATGACCATTAAACATGTCCATTCGCTACTGACTGGAATGGAGTTGGATTAGGTTTGGCTGTCAGAGGCGGAAGTCGCTCCTTGCAGCTTTCTTACACTAGTAATGTTATATTAGTTCACGAACCAATCGTCATGTAAAGTGAGAGGGCCTTTATTTTTTATTTTAAGTGACCTTTAAATTTTAGAAATGTTGGCACTGGACTGGGATTAGAGGTCCGATTCCCTCTTTTCTCTGATTTTGAACCCTTCAAGATGATACTGTCTCATCATTTCGTTGTTTCCAAGCGATGCCAAACTCCTCCAGATCTCTACGAATGGTGCGATCCTAACTACAAGTGAAAGAGAATTTGGTAGTTGACGCCTCTTCGTGTGGGGTCATCAATGACGATACGAGCGGGGTTGGATCCCTAGGCAGCACAGAACTATTCATTGCGTTACCTCTAGCCGAACGTTTGCACATCTCACTATTGGTGAAAAAACAATAAATATTTCTTGTCTATTTGTAGTTACAATAAAATAGTGAAAGGTGCCAGGTTCGACTCCCTGTCAGATAAAAATCATCTGTACCGTCGTTTCAGGTTCCAATATCACGCTGTTGGTGAACATATTTAATAGTGACATATGATTGTACTTAGTTAACAATTCCTATGGGTTCTGGGTTCTATTCCCCGTCCATTACCACAACTGTACTTCATGGTGTTTCACACTTGTGCGTCGCACTTTATTACATACTCTTCGTTCTTACTTGTCAAGGCAATATAAGCTTCATGAGGTTCCTGGTACAGTGCTAAACGTATCGTCATTTATTTCCAGGTTCGGACATTCAGTATTGTAAATTAATACTTGTGAACACTTCGATATTTAACGCCCCTTTAAGCCTAGTCGAGTCTGGATCAGACAAACAAGCTTTGTTTGGTTAACAGAGGATTCAAATGCAGATCACGAACAAAAACACGTCATGTCATTTAATGGGTGTGGTAAGACTTCTGAAGTGTCACTTATTGTAATGATTTTTAATTTACAAGCGTTAAGGACTGTCTCATTTCTAATAACGTGTTTTCTAATATTCGTGTATCGCGGTATTAGTTTACATCTGGACTGACTACCATAATGAGCAGTGTTCTCTAGTGGTCTCTTGTGGTAACCACTGTGTAAAGTCAGACGACTGTACCTGTTTAGATGACACAGCTACGTTATGTTGGTTGCATTCAGCAGAGGCCCACTTTTTCTATCAAGTGTACATTTCCTAAATCAGTATGCTATGTATATGGTGTGAATGACTGCAGTTTAATGGAACATTTGTTAATGATGGACAGGCTTACACTACACAGCATCACTGTGCTTAAATAGTGCTGACAGTCGTTTGGAACCTATGTTACACGCATCTGATTCCATTGCACGACAGGATTAGAGGACACGTTTTCCCTTCGTAAGCAAACTGCTTTTCGAAATTAGAATGGAGGTTATACACATGTATATGACATAGAAGAGTGTAGTTTTAATGGTAGACTTGTTAATGGAGGGAGGGAGTACAGCACAGCGTCATAGTACTTAAATAGCCCTGAAAGACGTTTCTAGATTAAGTTACGCTCACCTCATACCTCTCCACCGCTGGATTATTACGTTTTTTTTTTCTTCGTAAGTACATTACATTTCAAAATCAGGAGGGAATCTATAAGCACGTATATGGTATGGAAGGCTGTAGTTTTAACGGAACATTTGTTAATGGCGGGAGAGAGCATCACACACGGCATCATTTCATTTAAATAATCGTGACAGACATTTGGTAACTATGTTACACATTCTCAGTATGCACTATAGCTTTCGGATGACTGTCAGCTGCTGTCGCGACATAAACATGCATAGACCCGTTTGTGGTTATAGGATATGTACTGGTGAACAGGAACATCGGCCGGCCGGTGTGGCCGAGCGGTCCTAGGCGCTACAGTCCGGAACCGCGCTGCTGCAACGGCCGCAGATTCGAATCCTGCCTCGGGCACGGCTGTGTGTGATGTCCTTAGGTTAGTTAGGTTTAAGTAGTTCTAAGTTCTAGGGGACTGATGACCTCTGATGTTAAGTCCCATAGTGCTCAGAGCCATTTGAACCAGGAACATCGATTTTGCACTACACAGCCACTGTCCACCAATCATGTGAGCCCACATCTGCTCGTGTGATGTGGCTGATCCACGAAGCAGAAGTGTCATGTGGATACTGTTAGGATCGTATAACTTGGCATACTCCATACTCCACTCAAATGTGTAACAGGAAAAAAATCTCTGCGAAAGGTGACCTATTTCTCCTGGAAACATAAGGCTGGATTATGGTATGTATGGAAGTATATAGACAATCATTTTTTTAACTCGATCAGAGCCTGAGATCGGAATGGAAGGGTAATCGATAATACTGGTGCTATGTACCCTCCATCAAGCACTGTACAGTGGCATGTAGTGTATTTCTTTTATATGTAGAGTGTTCGCAGGTCATGGAGTTGTCTGCAAGCATGCGGGAAGACCTATCATGGGGTTTGTAGTTGACCTGAACGTAAATAATCTATTGCACATTAATAGGACTATAAATCCAGTACACTGTCATCTGAAGCGTTGACTGCAAAATACCTAACAATAAGCATCTGGAGCGAGCTGAAAATGAATGCTTATATCGGGTTTGGATTCAACTGCTGGAATCTTAAGGGAAGCAATCCAAATACTAAGAATTGACAAGTAGGTGAGATAAAGCGGAAGAATATGTCGGATTCAAATTCATCTGCATAGACTTTTAAAGCGGGTGTGCTCTACCCATTAAGAAGTGGCGGCGTAGGAGGCGAGTGACTGCACATCTCGTCGGTATATCACCTAGAGCCTGTGGCACTGTAAGTCGGATCGACGTGTAAGAGATATTAAGATGAATGCTGTTGCTGGAGGAAATATTCGCACTGATTTTGTATGGCTTGTACTTGTTGGTTAATTGGCTCTCGATGAACGATAGTTGGATATGCCTGTAAGTACCTGGTTTGCTTCTAAATAAATAGCTACCACTATGCGTATGTGTACTACCCATGTGAAAATACTCTGCTCTAGTCGGAATACGGCATCAAGGATGGTCCACTATCGAACAGCGCGTGGGGGTAAAAATGAGCAACAACTGGGATTAAGACTCGAATCTCCAACTACTTTTGCAGTAGCTCTAAATTATGTGTGGAGGTGGTGCTTGCTGCACCATTGTAAATGATTCAATGGATTGTGTATTGGAAGCGCTGTGATACCGTTACATTCGTATTATAGAGGTATGCCCCATTTGAAAAAAAGGAGATATATTTCTCACGAAACACTCTGTCAACGAAAATTCTGACACTGCCGTAATTCTAGTGCAGTAATCACAGGAATACTGTAAAGGAGATTAGGACACGTACAGAGGGTTATTTATAGACAATCTTTCGATATCTATGAATTGCAGGTGTTATGCTTCTAAATATCCTTGTGCAGTCCTCGTATACTCTGCTCGGTTGTGAATTTCTTGCTATACGTTAGTGACGGATGTAAGACTAACTACACTCATGCTCATATATTAAGGATAATTGCAGAATGTGGTGCCACACAACGTGGCACTACACAAAACTGGCGCTAATAGCATAGGCACATAGGGAACACACACGACACACATCCGTAAGTCCACGGTTTTGGTGATAAGTTGAGAAAACCGTCCCGACCACTGTTTCCTGCGCATGTACCCCGACATCAGGATGGTATGTGATCACCAAGCACACGTACACAGGCCGCACAACGGGTTGGCATACTCTGGATCAGATTGTCGAGCAGCTGCTGAAGTGTCGTAGGGGTTTGAAGACGTGCAGCGATACGTCAGCCGAGAGCGTTCCATAAGTGCTCGATGGAGTTTAGGTCTGGATAACAGACAGGCCACTCCATTCTCCTCGTATCTTCTGTTTCAGGGTACTCCTCCACGATGGCAGCTCGGTGGGGCCGTGCGTTATCATCCATCAGGAGGAAGGTGGAACACACTGCACCCCTGAAAAGACGGACATACTGGTGCAAAATGACGTCGCGACACACCTGACCTGTTACAGTTCCACTGTCAAAGAAATGCTGGGGTCTACGTGCACCAATCATAATCCCACCTCACACCATCAAACCACGACCTCCATACATGTCGCTTTCAAGGACATTAAGGAGTTGGTATCTGGTTCCTGATACACGCCAGATGAAAACCCTGCGAAAATCACTGTTCAAACTATACCTAGAGTCGTCCGTGTACATAACCTGGGACCACTGTTCCAATGACCATGTACTGTGTTCTTGACACCAGGCTTTACGGGCTCTCCTGTGACCAGGGGTACCAGGGGTCAGTGGAATGCACTTTGCAGGTCTCCGGCCGAATAAACCATGTCTGTTCAGTCGTCTGTAGACTGTGTGTCAGGAGACAACTGTTCCAGTAGCTGCGGTAAGGTCCCGAGCAAGGCTACCTGCAGTAGTCCGTGGCCGTCTGCGGGCACTGACGGTGAGATATCGGTGTTCTTGTGGTGTTATACACTGTGGACGTCCAGTACAGTAGCGCCTGGACACGTTTCCTGTCTGCTGGAATCGTTGCCATAATCTTGAGATCACACTTTGTGGCACACGGAGGGCCCGTGCTACGACCTGATGTGTTTGACCAGCCTCCAGTCGTCCTAGTATTCTACCCCCATAACGTCATCAATATGTGTTCTTTGAGCCATTTTCAACAGACAGTCACCATTAGCACGTCTGAAAAGGTCTTACTCGCTGCACTGTACTCTGTACTCTGACATGCACCAACACACCTCTGCGTATATGGACTGCTGCCAGCGCCACCGTGTGACGACCGCAGGTGAAATGCACCGCATGGTCATACCCCGAGGTGATTTAAACCCTCAAACCGCCCACCAGAGCGTTGTTTCACCATGTATCAGCATTATCCTTAATTTATGAACATGAGTGTAGTAGAGCAGTGCTGTAGGAACGTGATGGGACTTCGAAAGAATTAGCGGGGATGTGACTTGGCGGGGCACATCTTTTATTCGTCAAAATCACGTGGATTCAAGTGCTTATGTGAAAGACCGGACGATTCGTGAGAGTATGGCAGGTAAGCGATACTTCGATGAAACGACAGCTGAGAGGTGAGCTTATAATGCTTCTTGTAAGTCTTGTGGCCAAACATGTTACTATATCCCACGAACATCTCGCGAAGTGGCTGCAATGATAAAATTAGGGGCTAATACAATAGTTTTTAACCAAGAGACAATCAGCAGCGCAAGGTCTGTCTTGTGTTTTCTTAATAAATAAGAGAGGTTTTCAGTGCCTATAAATGGATGGACTGAAATTCTAATAGGTAGCTAAATTTATATATGCACCTATGTGCATACTTCGCAAGCCATCGTAAGGTGCGTGGCGGAGGGCACCCCGTACCACTACTATCATTTTTGTTTCGTATTCCACTCGACAATGGAGTGAGGGAAAAAAAGACTCATATGCTTTTGTATGAATCCTAATTTCTCGTATCTTATATTCGTGGTTCTTACACTAAATGTATGTTGCCTGTTTCAGAATCCTTCTGCAGCCAGCTTTAAATGTCAGCTCTCTAATTTTTCTCTATAGTGTTCCTCGGAAAGATCATCGCCTCCTCTCCAACGATTCCCATTTGAGTTCTCGAAACATCAGTCCTCATATTTGACGGGAACCAGTAGGAATACTTCTACATGGCTGTATTCTGAGGAAATGCCATGTCTGTAAACTCATGCGCGTTTGGGATGGGGTGGTCGGCAGCCAGGTATTTTGCTACTGTTCACTCGATCAGCCTATCAAATATATTTCGAAAACACATCTCAGAACACTTTGGTTTGCAGGTGGTGGGAGGGTAATCATATTGTTCAACATCCTGATATTTGCCGCAGTGACATTTAAGCACCCAATGTTGCCGAGAAGGATAGGACAGCCTTACGAGTGTGGAATCGTTAACAGCTTTCGGCAGGGCGAGCAGCTGGGAGCGGTGCAGCTGTTGCGTTCATGATCCAGTGGCAGCGGGCACGAGGGCAGAAGCGTCGCGGGGGTGGAGAAGAGAGTAAAATATCCTACTGACCCATAGACCGACAGGATTAGTTCAGAAGCAGTATACCAGAATTCTAAGCGACTTACTTCCACCACGATGATAAAGCAACCAATAGGCAGCACGTAATGAGTGTTGGACATCTTCGGCTATCTGACGACGGTTACCACCCATTTTGGTATCGGATAAAGTGATACCTAGCCTGTGAGAAGGCCCCAGAGACGCCACACAATTAGCTGCAGTGGTTACCTGACGAGCGTAATCCGACTGCAGGAAAGAAATTACTCACCATGCAAAGGGACTCTCATTATCAATTTAATTAATTAATTAATCAATTTAATATCAATGACGTGCTGCCGGCCGGGTGGACACGAGGGCGAGAGCACACGGATAAGATTCACGAGTTGGAGTGGTAATGAGGAGTGTTTTCGTTGCGGCAAGATCTTTTAACGAAATTTCAGTCTCCCGTGTACACAGGGAAAGACGGCCATCGTAATAAAATCACCTATATTACCGAATTTATAAAGTGATACGTAGTATTAACCTCGTATTCACAACTACTCTGTGCTGTTATTTGTGTGCCGTAAGAGACTTCATACGTGATGGTGCATTTGGCTAACTTGAGAAAATTCAAAAGAGAAAATAGAGGTAGAGCATTCTCTTAGCACTCAATCATGAGCCAAAAATAAGTTTAAGATACTTGTCCTGTGATGCAGGAAGTAACAGATATTAACCTGATCACAACAGATTTCTTTTACTTGAGGAAGGAATACTTAGAGGCAATAAGTTTTTGCCATACCGTTGTACAGGTTTTTCACACAAGGAATCAGCAGTTGCTGATACTCTAGCGATGTAATAAAGCGTGTATGCTCCGATTTCTTCTGTCATCGAGAATAACGAGTATAAAAGGGGAGGAATCTACATTTCGTTTCGGAAGTTTTAAACTTTAACGTGAGATGGGCGCGTCGCAGTATTCAGGTAGTGAAGGGAGACGAGAATTTAATAGTCATGGGTGACTGAAATTCGAGATTAGGAAAAGGGAGAGAAGGAAACATGGTAGGTGAATATGGATTTGGGGTAAGAAATGAAAGACGAAGCCGTCTGGTAGAATTTTGCACAGAGCATAACTTAATCATAGCTAACACTTGGTTCAAGAATCATAAAAGAAGGTTGTATACATGGAAGAATCCTGGAAATACTAGAAGGTATCAGATAGATTATATAATGGTAAGACAGAGATTTAGGAACCAGGTTGTAAATTGTAAGACATTTCCACGGGTAGATGTGGACTCTGACCACAATCTATTGGTTATGAACTGTAGATTAAAACTGAAGAAACTGCAAAAAGGTGGGAATTGAAGGAGATGGGACCTGAATAAACTGACTAAACCAGAGGTTGTACAGAGTTTCAGGGAGAGCATAAGGGAACAATTGATAGGAATGGGGGAAAGAAGTACAGTAGAAGAAGAATGGTTAGCTCTGAGGGATGAAGTAGTAAAGCCAGCAGAGGATCAAGTAGGTAAAAAGACGAGGGCTAGTAGAAATCCTTGGGTAACAGAACAAATATTGAATTTATTTGATTAAAGGAGAAAATATAAAAATGCAGTAAATGAAGCAGGCAAAAAGGAATACAAACGTCTCAAAAATGAGACCGACAGGAAGTGCAAAATGGCTACGCAGGGATGGCTAGAGGACAAATGTAAGGATGTAGAGGCTTATCTCACTAGGGGTAAGATAGATACTGCCTACAGGAAAATTAAAGAGACCTTTGGAGAGAAGAGAACCACTTGTATGAATATCAAGAGCTCAGATGGAAACCCAGTTCTAAGCAAAGAAGGGAAAGCAGAAAGGTGGAAGGAGTATATGGAGGGACTATACAACGGCGATGTACTTGAGGACAATATTCTGGAAATGGAAGAGGATGTAGATGAAGATGAAATGGGAGATACGATACTGCGTGAAGAGTTTGACAGAGCACTGAAAGACCTGAGTCGAAACAAGGCCCCGAGAGTAGACTACATTCCATTAGAACTACAGATAGCCTTGGGAGAGCCAGTACTGACAAAACTCTACCATCTGGTGAGCAAGATGTATGAGACAGGCGAAATACCCTCAGACTTCAAGAAGAATATAATAATTCCAATCCCAAAGAAAGCAGGTGTTGACAGATGTGAAAATTACCGAACTATCAGTTTAATAAGTCACAGCTGCAAAATACTAACACGAACTCTTTGCAGACGAATGGAAAAACTTGTAGAAGGCGACCTCGGGGAAGATCAGTTTGGATTCCGTAGAAATATTGGAACACTTGAGGCAATACTGACCTTACGACTTATCTTAGAAGAAAGATTAAGGAAAGGCAAACCTACGTTTCTAGCATTTGTAGACTTAGAGAAAGCTTTTGACAATGTTGACTGGAATACTCTCTTTCAAATTCTGAAGGTGGCAGGGGTAAAATACAGGGAGCAAAAGGCTATTTACAATTTGTACAGAAACCAGATGGCAGTTATAAGAGTCGAGGGGCATGAAAGGGAAGTAGTGGTTGGGAAAGGAGTGAGACAGGGTTGTAGCCTCTCGCCGATGTTATTCAATCTGTATATTGAGCAAGCAGTAAAGGAAACAAAAGAAAAATTCGGAGTAGGTATTAAAATTCATGGAGAAGAAGTAAAAACTTTGAGGTTCACTGATGACATTGTGATTCTGTCAGAGACAGCAAAGGACTTGGAAGAGCAGTTGAACGGAATGGACAGTGTCTTGAAAGGAGGATATAAGATGAATATCAACAAAAGCAAAACGAGGATAATGGAATGTAGTAAAATTAAATTGGGTGATGCTGAGGGGATTAGATTAGAAAATGAGACACTTAAAGTAGTAAAGGAGTTTTGCTATTTAGGGAGTAAAATAACTGATGATGGTCGAAGTAGAGAAGATATAAAATGTAGACTGGCAATGGCAAGGAAAGCGTTTCTGAAGAAGTGAAATTTGTTAACATCGGGTACAGATTTAAGTGTCAGGAAGTCGTTTCTGAAAGTATTTGTATGGAGTGTAGGCATGTATGGAAGTGAACATGGACGATAAATAGTTTGGACAAGAAGAGAATAGAAGCTTTCGAAATGTGCAGAAGAATGCTGAAGATTAGATGGGTAGATCACATAACTAATGAGGAGGTATTGAATAGAATTGGGGAGAAGAGGAATTTGTGGCACAACTTGACAGAAAGAAGGGACCGGTTGGTAGGACATGTTATGAGGCATCAAGGGATCACAAATTTAGCATTGGAGGGCAGCGTGGAGAGTAAAAATTGTAGAGGGACACCGAGAGATGAATACACTAAGCAGATTCAGTAGGATGTAGGACCAGTAAGTACTGGGAGATGAAGAAACTTGCACAGGATACGGTAGCATGGAGAGCTGCATCAAACCAGTCTCAGGACTGAAGACCACAACAACAACAACAACAACACCCATAAAAAATATCGTACGATGTATTTCTCACGTTTCTGTTGGGTAGGATGCTACTTGAGACTCGTAAATAGGCATAAGTGTGTTTCTTTCCCCAATGCTATTGCTCCATGACTCCTGTAGATAGGTAGTATGGATTTAATGCAGATCTGAGACATTGGGTCACTGTCATAATATTATAATTCATTTTTATATCCATCGTAGCAGCTATTCACTTGTAGAATGGTAGGAGGCTACCCCCCTCCACTTCCTCGATAGTTTGCTGTCCTATTATCGTCTACCCCTTCAATGAGCTGCCTTTGGTCACCACCAGTTTTTGACTCGTGAAGTCACAATTTCGCTACTGGCAGTAGCAGTGTGAAATGTGATCTATGTCTGTCACTCTCCATACATCAAGGTCATCATATGCACAAGAAAAAATTTTAGGAAGCATTTTGCAATAGGAAAACACCCAAAAATGATTAAATAAAGACATGTCCTTCCAAACCAACAGCTCAGTACCGACTGAGCGTTTCCCGCCATTTTTACAGTAGGAGAGGGGAGGGGAGGGACTGAGCTTTTTCGCCAATTTCCAACAGAATAATTCCTGAAAGAAGCATCCTATATGCTTCTACGTCAGCAGCTCAGCACAGACTGAGCAATTTTCCTGGCATTTTTGAAGTTGGTGAAAGGGAGGGGGAAAGGGGGAGAAGGTATTTAATTGTTGAGTATAATTAATTAATTTGATATCGAAAGTGAATCATTGCCACATGTACACCAGAGGGCAGGGGGTGTAGAGGGGTGGGATCCATCGTCTTGAATAGATGACGTCGTATCGGCCTTATTCCTCTACTGAAGGTAACACATACAAATGCCTACAGGACCTAACTCTGTCATACAGCAGAATAATGGTGGAGCTCCTGTAGAATTATGGTCTACCAGCTGATGTCATTAAAAATCTTGGAATGTGAGCTCCTAGAGCTCCTAGGTTGTAAGAACTACATAAAGTGCACAAGGGAGTTATTCTATTGAGGTCAATTGCTGGTGCAATGGGTACTCCTACATACAGACTGGCCAAATATTTAACGAAGTTGATGACTCAGGTAGGTGGCCCCTGTGAACATCACATCAAAAAGTCTCATATATTCATTGAGAAAATTAAACAGATTATAGGTGGCCCATACGACATTTTAGTCAGCCTGGATGCGGTCTCACTATCTACAAAAATTCCTGTGGAGAGCACATTACAGTTGTTGGCAGAGCGTTTTCTTCCTGAAACGATACAGTTGTTCGTACAACGACGATAAATTTTATGAAAAGATGGACGGAATGACTGTGGGTTCTCGGTTTTCTCCAGAAATGGCCAACATTGTTACGGCACATTCTGAGGAATATGGATTAATTGTGGCCCCCATTCGTCCATCTTCATTTTATCGATATATTGACGACATATTTATGATCTGGCCACACAGCGTAGAAACTCCTGAGCACTTCTATGAACACGTGAGCAATATTTATTCAAACATCCAATTCAACGTCGAGACAGAGAAGAGGGGAGGGTGCCATTTTTAGATGTTTTGGTACAACGAAAGTCGTATGGACGTCTCAGTGTACTGCATGCCGATGCACGCTGATTTATATCTTAGCTCCCAAAGTTTTCACCAGCCAGTCCAGAACAGAGCAGTTTCAAATACACTGGTACACAGAGCAAAAACCATTTCTGACAAGGATCATTTGGATTCCAAAATCAATCTGAAGTATGTGTTCCGAATGAACGGCTGTGGGTCATGTGATACGAAGTCAACGTTCTCCAAGAAAAGGAAAATTGAAAATGTTGAACATTCACGTGATGAGCCACCAACTGCATTCCTCTCTTTCTGAGGCGCTACATCTAGCACAATACCCAGAGCCCTCAGAACCGCTGTGCAGAACGTCAACAGCATATTAAAAATCGAGAACTGGAGAAATCTGCAGTTGCTGAGCGCGGCCTCATAAACAAAAATAAAATCCAACTTGACAAAATAAAAGTTTTGTCGCATGCTGCTACACACTGGCAGTCTGTAATTAAAGATGCTGTACAAATAAGAATGTGCAAGAAGATCTTTAACTGTGACAATCTTAGCAGTGCACTGAAGCGACTCTCGATGCAGAAAACAGCCACAGATATTCGTTGCAATGTTTAGGCTACGGACGGAGTTGTGGCACCACTGTCGAAGCCATTGTCAGTTGATCCTGGAGAACAGGATGGAGATAATCTTCGAAAGCTCGAGATTGTACAATGAACTGATGCGGTAAGAAGTCCAAGAATGTTTTCTGCAATTTATTCCACGTTTGTTACCAAACTCGGTGAAGAACCAGCTATTACTTGCTTTGCCAGTTTGCTATAGGTTTCTGTTGGGAATTGTGCCTCTGCTGATCTTGTTTTTATAATTTCCCATGTTGTCTTCACAAGGAAAATACAAAATAAAAAAATTATCATAACTCAATGTAGGCTGTTATACCACCACAACTTATAACAAAATTGTATGAAATTGCCCATGTATCACTTTTTTATATTCAGTTACAGGTAAGCATAACAAAACGAAATTGTATCAAATGTGCCTCATATATCAGCAATGTTACAACAAAATTGCCACAAATTACCTATTTTGCAGCGAACTTGTAACGAACTGGCCCTTGTTACAGCAAGAGTGTATCAAATCGCTCTACACTATCTGATCAAAGGTATCCGGAAATCTATTAGCGGATATTAATACAGGGTGAGTCCACCATTCACGTTTATGATGACCTGAGTTATGGTGGGAATGCTTTCAGTGTTGTGTCTGAAAGTTTGTGGACGAGTGGCAGCCCGTTCTTCCTCAAGTTGTTGGACACAGGAGTCTGGAGCAAAGTCATTGTTCTAACTGCTCCCAAAGGTATTCCACTTGGTTCAGGTCGAGACTGTAGGCAACCCAGTCCATTTCTGTTGTATTATTGGCTGTAAAAAATTGACTCACAATGCTACTTTATGAGAGAGTGCATTGCCGGCCGTGGTGGCCGAGTGGTTCTAGGCGCTTCAGTCCGGAACCGCGCGACTGCTACGGTCACATGTTCGAATCCTGCTTCGGGCATTGATGTGTATGATGTCCTTGGGTTAGTTAAGTTTAAGTAGTTCTAAGTTCTAGGGGACCGATGATCTCAGATGTTAAGTCCCATGGTGCTCAGAGCCATTTTTACCATTTTTGAGAGGGCGCATTGCTGATATAAACAATCTTCGTCTCCAGACTGTTCCTCTACTGTATGCAGTACAGAATGCTGTAAAATGTGCCCATATGCTTCAGAACTTAGCATTTTCTTAAGCACATAAGGGGGCCAATCCCTTACCATTAAAAACACCCCGACACGGTAATTCCACCTTCTCTGTACTTCATTGTTGACACTAAACATGAAGGCAGGTAAAGCTTTCAATCGTATTGCCACTGGATATAGCATGATCCACTCATTTCTCTTCCACAGTCCAGTGATATCTCTCTTTACACCGCCATAAACGTTACTTAGCACACAGCTCTCCGGATCAACCATTATGCTATTACTTCTTCTCTAGTGACAACACCATACTCCCCTGTTCTTTTGTACTGGTGGGTGCACTTCTCATAACACCTAGCGGTCAATTCCACATTACATAGAGGTGTCTGGACACTTTTGATCAGATAGTATATGTTACAACGAAATTGTAACAAATTACCCCCGTGTTACAGTGAAACTAATAAATTACCCTACACGTAACAAACTGAGCAATGTTACAAGAAAACTGTAAAAAATTGCCCTCTTTGTACCAAAGTGAGCCATGTTACAACAAAACTGTAATAAACCACTTTGGTATTACGAACAGAGGTGATATTTTTTGTGCTACAGTGTTATACGTTGATAACCACATTTTGTGAACGGTGACTGCATCTCACATATACACAAGGAGAATCATAATTAACAGCAAAGAACTGACATGAAACAGAGTTCGTTTGTAAATGAAGATTAAAAAGATTGTATGCGAAAGTAAAAAAGAAAAGGAAGGATGTCATTCCTGAAAAAAAAATTCAAAGTGTGATAAACTGCAAATTTTCTGCAAGTCATAGTTTCAAATTAATTTTCATGAGTGCTTTCACTTTGACATACTAGAAAGCCATTTCATAATGTTGCCACACAAAAATTTATTGACTCAGAGACTCGGCAATACGATAAAGTAGACGCGAGAACTCTATTTTCTTAACCTATATCATAAAAAATACGCTACCTTGACTAACATATGACGTCAACTGCATTTTGCTACAGGCTTCTGGTGCTACTCGCTTCATGTTTCTATAAACCATTTAGGAAGCACTGAAAACTTCGTTATTTGGTTTATGATTCTCGCCAGTGCATATGACAGTTTCGTGTAATATGACACACACGTCAATTACTTCAGAGGCAGGCCATCAGCAAGTTTGAACTCGCTGATTGAGCATTTTGCTTGTTCTGACAAGTATTGTCTTGATGACATCGGCAACACTGAGAAATAACACATTTGTTTTTGTTGAGTTAGCAAATTATGACATGCTTGAATATTGTGAAAATATTGACTCGCAGACTAAGCAAAAAGTCCTTGTAAAAAATTATTGATGCTGAGCCATCTTAACAATCATTCAACACTTTCTTTGCACGCAAAGGCAGCTCTCCATATATATAAGTTCAACACATACTTCACTTGCTGATTACTCGCTGTAGCTCAAGGATGCTTTTTTCTCATTGAGTGTTACAGAATCTGAAGCAGCCGAGCATGAAATGCACATGACAGCGGCTGTCTCCAAAAAATACATCACAAAATTCGGAGCATCTGTTGCATCGTTGTCTGTCTGAAGCCGTGCCAAGGCAACAGACTGACCTGAGTTTTTGGACAAGTTGTAGTATGACTGAACAACAATGACACTGAGGATATCCAAGATCAATTTCTACATTGTAACTTATGTCAGAAATGAAATGAACTTAATGATTCTATGCCCTTTCATTGGCTGAGAGATCCCATTTGTGGTTGTTCGGCTCCTTAGTGCAAGTCTTTCTATCTGATGCGACTTCAGCAACTTGCACATCGATGAAGATGATGTGAAATGATAATGATAACACAAACAAGCACTCCTAGTGTGAAACAATCTGTGACCAGGCCGGTAATGGAGCCCGGGAGCGGTGCCAGCCACTAGAACACGAGCTGCACACCTATGTCAGAATCGTCTGATATGTTTTCAACATTATAACAACTGGTGCCACACTCAAGAAACTGTAATTGTTCCTTGTCTGTAATTTGCAATTTAACGTTGTTAGTTTTCAACAATGCATCCAATACTAAGGCAAATGAGATAACATAATGGGATCAAATTAAACTGCTCGCTGTCAAGGCGAATTCTCTCTTTTTATTTTCAACTCCTCAGGAATTAAACGTAAGACACATTTTTAGAGAACATGCCAGAAAGTTAAAGGAATCTATAAAACATATTTCATGTTTTCTGTGATCGCCCACAGAGATAAATTTAGTGAAAGTTTCATATTTTCCAAAAACAGAGACATATTTTGGATTTATTTTAGTCATTTTTACCACTCATTTGCATAGATACATAATTATAAAATCTGCATCACAGTTCGTTAGACTGTGAAACACAAGTGACACTGTAAAAATACCTCTGTAATTTAAATTACATCTATCATGTACAGCTCAACGAAATCTACCTGTAAAATAACAATGATCTATATGTTTCACATCCGTCTGCTTAAAGCATTCCTTGCAGATGTGACAAATTTCTGACACCTCTTCCTCTTCAGGGCTAATAATCATTTGCTTATTTTGCAACAAGTAATTTTTGGTTCTTTCCTCACTAATACCCAGTTGCATCAAGCATCATGTCTGCGTAAATGACAAATCTCCGAAGCTGGTAGTTTTCTTTTAGGGTGAGTAATTGTACCTATTCATTTTAGGAGTTCTGCTGTATGCTTTTTCCACTTTAAGATTTCACGAATATCCACACCTAAGAACTTATAATTTTCTACTCCGTTCATTATTTCGTGTTGGTATATTAGGTTAACAGAAAGTGGGATACTTTTGACAATAGAAAGCAGGATAATTTCTGTTTTTTCAAGCTTTATGACTTGTCCATTTGGGCAAAACCATTAAATAACATTCAGAAATATATCATTTGCTATTTGTATGTTGTGCTTATTTTCACTGTTACACAAAAGACTTGTATCATCTGCAACAGGACTAATTTTGCCTTCTGATTCAAATAAAACCACAGATCATGAACATGAAGCAAGAACAGTAGTGGCCCAATAACCGAAAGCTGCGGAACTGCCATTGAAGTTTCTCCCCATGCAATGATGTAGCGTCCCTTTGCACATCATGCTGACAGAGTTTTATGAATTTATTGGTGAAAGTGTATGGCCTGTTTGACTACCTACCCCCCCCCCCCCACCCCCTTAATACGTAAATATAAAACGAAAATCACACAAGACAAATTTGCAATTGCTCTATCGAATGAGATCTTAAAAGAATACTTTAAAAAGTCACTTTGTTTGTACCGTGATTAAAACAGACGCTTACATTCGACATCGGATGTCGCATTAAAGACGTGATGAGTAGCTACGGTTTGGGCTCATGTCAGCTACACGTTGCAGAAATGAAATTGCAGATATCTTCTGAAACATAAGTGAAAAATGCATTTGAAGTCTGTCAGAAGGAACCCCCAGTTATATTTCATAAAAACGTAGCTTCTCCAATGGAAAACACTGCCTGACAAAAAGAGTGAAGCACCCATAAGGGAAGGGGCAAGCGAAATGAGCTCCAGGGGTTAAGAGGCTATTTGATGACACTGCACTGACTACAAAATCAAATCACATTTGCAAATCACATTAGCAGCATGAGCCCACTTACCAGTACGATGTTGAACTCCGTCTAGCTCGTCTGCTTGCACTGATTCGGTAGGGAGAGCCGGGACGGAGTTGACGTCCGGCCTGGTCTTACACATGTGCTATTGGGGACCGATCTGGCGATCATGCTGACTACGGGAAAATCTCAACAACACGCAGATATATCGTAGAGACACGCATCATTTGCGGACGAGCACTGTCCTGTTGATAAATTGTACAGTCGCATAAGAGGTAACGCACGAGTACGTAGGATGTGCGTGACGCGCCGTTCCATGACCTAAAGTCACACGTGATGTGTCCCCACAGCGCGACGCCAGGAGTAACACTGCTGGGCCTCTCCCTCTCCAGAATATTGGAAGAATGGGGCCTCTTTCCGTAGTCACCGGCAGTGTTCATCCGGAGTGGTGCAGAACCGTGATCCGTCGCTGAACGCAATGGGGCGCGAATTGTCAGCACTCAATGCTTCCCAGTCGAGGTACCACTCCAAAACGCAGCCGTTTATGTTGTGGTGTTAATGGCAACCTACGCGTGGGACAATAGGTCGTTAGTTCAGCGACTGCTAGTCTCCGACCAATGTTGCGGGATGACGCAGAATGTTGTAGAGACTCAATTACTCGTTCTCGGATGACGGGCGCAGATGTGAAGGGGTTTCAATGTGATTGGTACACAATACGCCGATACTCTCTTGTGGTGGTCAGACGTGTTCGAGCGGAACCTTGTTGACGAGTATGCCTGCGCTCAGGACACTGTCACATTCGAACGGAGGTGATGGTAAGCTCCTGTGGGACCAACTGCGCCTCAGAGCGCATTCCGATGCCTCACAAATGGAGACTCACGATGAGGCCGTTTTCAAACTCTGTCAGCTGCTGCTAACGCTACATTACACGAGTACGCGGCATCGGCGTGTCCTTCACAGTGAACAGTCAACATCTGACGCTGTTCACGCCATTTATATTCCACACGAGGCCCTGTAACAACACTAAACACGACCGAGACTAATACACTCTAGTAGACGTTTCCCAAGTCGCAGAACTGCATTCATTTACGTACCTTCTGATGGTGCGTATGTGTACGAAGTTACATTGATATTCGACCGAGTCATTTGGGTTCCTCAATATTTTTTTTGTAACACAGTTATTAAGGTTATTTACGTTCTCAGTAAATGCATAAATTGAAGACTCAGTATAAGCTCTTCTTTGAATGGTTTCTGGCTCACTTGTTAATCCAGCAAGGCAAGAATCCCTGACTAACAAACATTACTCAATAATATTCGACTAAGCCATTTGGGTTCCTCAATATTTTTTTTGTAAGACAGCGTGCTAAGGTTATTTATGTGCTCAGTAAATGCATAAATTACTGACGCAGTACAAGCTCTTCTTTCAGTGTTTCCTGTCTCATCTGTTAGACAATTATCCCTGACTAACAAATATTACTCAGTAACTGGTGGAAACAGTGTCTTAGTCACTGAGATGAGAAAAGTTACGGGCTAATGATATGAACAAGTACAGATGGCGGCAATATCGCGTACACGAGGTGTTATGGCGTCAAGCCGAGCGCCGGCACGCCAGTCGGGAACGATGGAGAAGAGAGGGCTGTGAGAAGAAGTCAGCCAATCGCACACTCGCCGACCCCCATCCAGACCGACAACGCGACAGCAGCGGCCCCTATGTAAAGCGCCGCGACCGACGGGCCACGCCCCAGTTCAGTAGTAGCTGCGAGACTAGGGACTTGTATAGCGGCGACTTAGGATTGTCTTTACTGAAGAAAATTGATTATTTCGTATGTCGCCCTTTGCTTGCGACTCATCTGTGCGATTGCAAAGTTAAGTATTGTCACCTGATTATGGCCGCACGACCAGAGTTAACAGACTTTGAACGCGGAATGGCACTTGGTGCTAGACGTATGGGATATTCCATTTCGGAAATCGTTAGGGAATTCAATATTCCGAGATCCGTAGTTTCAAAAGTGTGCCAAGAATATCAAATTGCAGGCATTACCTCTCCCCACGGATAACGCAGTAGCCGACGACCTTCAGTTAACGACCGAGAGCAGCGGCGTTTGCGTAGAGTTGTCAGTGCTAGCAGACAATCGACGCTACCTGAAATAGCTGCAGAAATCAATGTGGCACGTACGGCGAACGTATGATTTAGGACAGTGCGGTGAAATTTGTCATTAATTGGCTGTGGAAGCATACGACCGACGCGAGTGCCGTTGCTAAAAGCACGACTTCGTCTGCTGCGCCTCTCCTTGGTTCGTGGTCGTATCGGTTGTGTCCTAGACGACTGTCAAACCTTAGCCTGGTCAGAAAAGTCCAGATTTCAGTTGGAAAGAACTGCCGGTAGGGTTCGAGTGTGGCGCAGACCCCACGAAGCCGAGGATCCAAGTTGTCAACAAGGTGTAGGCTGCGTTTACATGGAATGGACTGTGTCGTCTGGGCCAACTGAACCGATAATTGACTGGAAATGGTTATGTTTCACTACTTGGAGACCACATTCAGCCATTCGTGGACTTCAATGTTCCCAAACAGTGATGGAATTTTTATGGGTGAGAATGCACCATATCACAGGGCTACAGTTGTTAGCTAGTGGTCTGAAGAACATTCTGGACAATTCGAGCGAGTGGTTTCGCCATCCAGATCGCCCAATATGAATCCCATCTAACATTTATGGGACATAATCGCGAGATCAGTTTGTGTACAGAACGCTGCACCGGCAACACTTTCGCAATTTGGACAGCTACACACAGTGACTTTTTCCACCATGTACAAACTCTAGGGACTGATCGATAAGAGGATACAGAACAAGAAAGATCTAATGAACGTATGTCCGGAAATGCTTTGTTTCCATGGTAGCGACCATTTATTCAGTCATACATTGTTACAGACACTGCGGTCCAATACTCTCTGTACCATGCAGCCTCAGCTACATAACGTGCTGAAAATGGTTTCTGTGTGACCCAATGCATGCGTGTAAGAGCCGTAGCATGTTCTGTCTCACACATTCCCATTGGCCAGGCTGCATCCGAATAGTGTCAAAGGCAGCGCGAATACGCTGCTCCAGTGTCTCCACACCTGGAATAGGCTCTGCATACACGATAGTTTTGAGATGGCCCCATAACCAGAAATCGCACGGGTTGGAGTCAGGACGTTAATGGCGAAGTCTGGAGCACCATCATGTAGCAGCCACATAACCCTTCGAATAATCAATGGCACTTCTTCCAGCAGCGGAAGCAAAATCACCTGAAAGAAACGCCGATAGTTCCGGCCTGTTAGGCGACGTGGAAGGAAGACTGGTCCCAAAGTACGGTCGACAATTATCCCGTCCCACGCATTCCGGCTGCACCGATACTGATGATTCGCTCTCACCGTACTATGGGGGTTCTGCATACTATCCCACTGATGACTGCTATGAAAGTTGAAGTACCACACCGCATGAAGGTGGCCTCATCTGTGAATGGGATGGATGACACAAATCCCGGAAAAGTGGCTGCCTGGTGAAGAAACCAGTGACAAAGCTGCCCCCGATGTGGAAAGTCTGTCGCTAGTAAGCCCTGCACACACTGTAAGTGATACGGGTAGTAAAAATTGTCATGGAGAATGTTCCACACGGTCGTCTGGCTTATCCTGGACTGGTGGGCCAACTGCCTGGTACTGACGCGGGGGATCGCCTTCCACGGTGTTAATCGTATTCTCCTCGAAGTCTGGCGTCCGAACATTTAAGGTATGTCCTTCATGATTTCCTGCTTCCTGAACGACCCCGTCTCAAGCAAACGGTGAAATATTGTTTTAAACATTGAATGCTGTGGTTCTTGCCAGCGGGGATAGGTCTCCTGATACAACGTTGCTGCCGCCGCCCGTTGCCATTAGCATTTTCATAAGGAAACACCATGTCGACAAGCTGTTGACTCGGATACGGAACCATTCTGTACAACGCTGTATCATATCCACTACAAGACGAGACAGAAAGAGAAGTGAATGGGACACAACGTTACCAATTGATAGAGCATAACGTATGAGCAATGGTACCACACTCAAGGAGGAAACCATCCATACTACAACTATAGCTGCATGGTACAGCGCGTATTAGACCGCAGTCTCTGTAACACAGTATAACTGAATAAATGGTCTCAAGCATAGAAACCATGCATTTCCGGACACAAGTTCCTTAGACCTTCTTTTGTTTCGTATCCTCTGATCGATGAATCCCTAGTGTTTGTACACGGTGAGAAAAAGTCACCCTGTACAGGCAGCATGGCTCATTATCTCTGCAGTGGACTTCCAGCACTTGTTGGGTTCAAGATGCTGCACTACATCGGGCAAAAGGCGATACGACATGATATTAGGAGGTATCTCATGACTTTAGTCACCTCAGAGTGTACGACCTCCTTCACAGGTAAATTACACTTCCCGAGGATCCTTCCAATAAATCTAAAAATTCCAATAAATCTAACACCTGACTTCCCCATAGTTACATTTACGTGTTGATCGCCTTGAGCCACATAAAGGTTGTGACTCAGTCAAGTGGCAGAGCTCTTACAACGTTAACAAGAGATACTCAACCATTTCGTCTATTTAGCCGCATTACGTTACATTTGTTTATGTTAAGAGGCAGGTGGTTATCATTACTTATCATCCGCAAATCCTACTATATTTCGTAACAAGTTTCTAACTATGTGAACAGTATAGACGTAATCCGCCAGGTCATTTTTATATGGGGTGTTTCAAAAACACTCATCCGATATCACAAGAATATACACTCCTGGAAATGGAAAAAAGAACACATTGACACCGGTGTGTCAGACCCACCATACTTGCTCCGGACACTGCGAGAGGGCTGTACAAGCAATGATCACACGCACGGCACAGCGGACACACCAGGAATCGCGGTGTTGGCCGTAGAATGGCGCTAGCTGCGCAGCATTTGTGCACCGCCGCCGTCAGTGTCAGCCAGTTTGCCGTGGCATACGGAGCTCCATCGCAGTCTTTAACACTGGTAGCATGCCGCGACAGCGTGGACGTGAACCGTATGTGCAGTTGACGGACTTTGAGCGAGGGCGTATAGTGGGCATGCGGGAGGCCGGGTGGACGTACCGCCGAATTGCTCAACACGTGGGGCGTGAGGTCTCCACAGTACATCGATGTTGTCGCCAGTGGTCGGCGGAAGGTGCACGTGCCCGTCGACCTGGGACCGGACCGCAGCGACGCACGGATGCACGCCAAGACCGTAGGATCCTACGCAGTGCCGTAGGGGACCGCACCGCCACTTCCCAGCAAATTAGGGACACTGTTGCTCCTGGGGTATCGGCGATGACCATTCGCAACCGTCTCCATGAAGCTGGGCTACGGTCCCGCACACCGTTAGGCCGTCTTCCGCTCACGCCCCAACATCGTGCAGCCCGCCTCCAGTGGTGTCGCGACAGGCGTGAATGGAGGGACGAATGGAGACGTGTCGTCTTCAGCGATGAGAGTCGCTTCTGCCTTGGTGCCAATGATGGTCGTATGCCTGTTTGGCGCCGTGCAGGTGAGCGCCACAATCAGGACTGCATACGACCGAGGCACACAGGGCCAACACCCGGCATCATGGTGTGGGGAGCGATCTCCTACACTGGCCGTACACCACTGGTGATCGTCGAGGGGACACTGAATAGTGCACGGTACATCCAAACCGTCATCGAACCCATCGTTCTACCATTCCTAGACCGGCAAGGGAATTTACTGTTCCAACAGGACAATGCACGTCCGCATGTATCCCGTGCCACCCAACGTGCTCTAGAAGGTGTAAGTCAACTACCCTGGCCAGCAAGATCTCCGGATCTGTCCCCCATTGAGCATGTTTGGGACTGGATGAAGCGTCGTCTCACGCGGTCTGCACGTCCAGCACGAACGCTGGTCCAACTGAGGCGCCAGGTGGAAATGGCATGGCAAGCCGTTCCACAGGACTACATCCAGCATCTCTACGATCGTCTCCATGGGAGAATAGCAGCCTGCATTGCTGCGAAAGGTGGATATACACTGTACTAGTGCCGACATTGTGCACGCTCTGTTGCCTGTGTCTATGTGCCTGTGGTTCTGTCAGTGTGATCATGTGATGTATCTGACCCCAGGAATGTGTCAATAAAGTTTCCCCTTCCTGGGACAATGAATTCACGGTGTTCTTATTTCAATTTCCAGGAGTGTATGTGAACAGTATAGACGTAATCCGCCAGGTCATTTTTATATCGGGTGTTTCAAAAACACTCATCCGATATCACAAGAATATATCTTCTAAATGAAGCAAGATAGAAACTCCGGGTTGCTTGTAACAGTACAGGACCGTTAAGATTAAATTTTCTGAAGAACCATCCGGTTTTACAAGGGTATAACTTTTACATGCCATCATATTCAACCTTTGGGTACGTTTTCATTTATGTTCAGGATCAAAATTTTCGTATATCTTTCACAAATGTTCAATGAACCCTTTAATTACTGTGTTGTCACCACCTGGACCGGACACACACTGCGTAATGAACGAGTGAGCAAGCTAGGTACACCAGCGAAACCACTACAAGCAAATAATAACTGGTACCATGCTAAACATTTAATTTCAGTGCGGAAGCTAAAATTTTTCCCAAGTTTCTATCTTCATTTATGCAGAAGTAACAGCTTTTCAGAATGATTAGTTATTTCATTGGCGGGGTACACTATTGAACAGGTTTAGAAAATATATTCTTTGCATAACGGTGTGGCACTGTGTATTGTGCGTGTATAACATATGAATGAAAAATGTTTTATGACGCACTAAGTACAGCTAGTTCCGAGACTATAATCTTTCCTGGCGCATAAGCGGCGCCTGAGCAGCAACTACGCTAGCAGCATGAACTATCAATTGTAAACAACAAATATGCATTCGACTAGTTGGTTGTGAACTTGCTCTGTTATGAAGTGGACATGCGGCTGTAGTGTGTCAACGCTGTTGTGTAACAAATCGTAATGGAGCAACGTCTCCCAACCAGGTGTTCGAGACATTATCCAATATGTTTAGAAGAAGGGAGAAGAATGTGCATAGTTTGTCCCACACACCTTGATTACCGGATAGAAACAACGACTTGGAAGCCTGCCGCGACTCGATTGAAATGCGGGCAATTATTTTATGGAAAAAATCACCACGAGTGGCGAGACGTCGTGTTATCAATACGAACCTACCAAAAAACGAAAAGTGCATACATTCACATGAAGGATCAACACTTTGAAGACGCCACCAACATTCGAGCCAATGTGAGGCGAGAATTTAGGGGAAGGTTGCTATCTATGGGCCACCTAAAGGAAAAGTCTAATAAAATCCTCGAATGTTGTAATAAGTATTTTATTTTCAGAGTAACTTGAACATTATTTTTTGCCTTTCACTGTAGAAGACGCAGAAGTCATAAATATTCATTTTTAATGAAATATTTGAAAACCAGAAACATGTGTCACGATCCAGTCAAGGGGATTGCATTCCCTCATTGGTCCAGGAAGTTTCCGTGAAGGGGCTCTAGTGTAATAGCTCTTAAATACTATACACATCTAAATAAGTAACAATAAATTTCAGATTTCTTATTTTTAGGAGTTTTTTCCTTGGCATCTGAAATCACATAACATGTATTCGACAGCAAGGATGCTACAAGTAGAAATGTTGCCGTCGAAGGTTTCATTTTGTTCATAGGCCTAAGATAAGACAAAATTCGAGGTGACTTATTCGTGACAACTCGCACTGCGTCGCTTAACAACACCTAGCATCCGTCCACAGTATGTAACTTTATATTGTGAATATGACAAAATGGTGTGAATCGCTCGTACTTTCCAATGATAGCTGCAGAAATTTAATCACTATTACCTTAACACTACGACCTTTCACTCATTAATATTAGTCAGTTAGAAGAAAATAGTGCAAATCCTACGTTTTTTCACTGTTACTTTATGTCTAAATGGACCAACGCACCACTAAGATGACGAATATTTGGCAACAAGGGATACACTTAATGGTCGGCAGTATGCGCCTATTGTCAATATTGGTAGAGAAATCGAGCCGGCCCATCGATAACAACCTTCCCCTAACAACATCCCAAAGAAGGACGAGTCTGATTGTTTTACACGGTTGTGAGGGTGTTCTATACGTTGTTCAGAACCTTGAGGGTGGAGGAGGGGGGGAGAGGGGGGCGAGGGTGAATCCTGTTGCATTGAAAGCACCATTTTTTAAAATATAAATCCAATCTCGGAACTTTTTTTGGGCACGCACTTTATGTATAGTTCTCCATCAATGTAGATAGCCCTAACATTGTGTGAATTTGACCGAAATCGATAATCTAAACAAAAGAATAAGTACAAGGTATACGAAAGCTGTCCAGCTCTACCTGCGCAAACTGTACAATGTATATCGTAGACAATTCCGATCCTATCACATCACCTCGATGTACGCCATCGTTATCTTCGTTTAGGATTATTCCTTTCCTTTAATAACTACGTGCTGAGGACTGTTTCCTAGGAAGTCTCGTGTCGGATATTCTGTGTACACGCACAACTTCAGTTTCTTCAGAGAGCTGAGAGAAAAGCAGGCAGCAGAACTGTCTACACTGTCGTAAACAAACTGGACCTCTTAAAATCTAGGCGACCTCACAGCTCCTCGGCCGAATTTTATCCGTCACCCACATAACGTAGTGTCTGTTTTAGTGCTTCCAGAAGCTGGCCGGAGAGAAGGGTAATAATAAAAAGGAAAAAGGGCGTGTGTGGGCCACGAAAAATGGGGTAGATGCTGCAAGAAGGAAGATATGTCAAGGTCAGTGGTTTAGAAACTCGCGGCTCCCGTTAGGCGATTGGCCGGAGCGGCGGCCGAAGGGGGTCAGCGCGGAGCCGGCGGCGCGGCGCGAGCTGGCGCGCCAGTCCGCCGACGCCGCCGCAACATGCAGGTCGCCGACTGCGCGCGCGCATGCGCTCTGCTGCTGCTGCTCGGTGAGTTCGCTTGTCGACGCACGACTCGACCAGCTGACTACGGCACAGCACCCCTTCCCCTACACCGAGCGCTTTGTTCGCCGACGTAGCTTTTCAGTGGGATACCCGTAACAGTGTGCGTGCGTGTATTTGACAAAGAAGAATTAATTTCATTTGTGGAAAGTGTCGAAGCTTGTGCCTCTCAAAACGATTCCTCCCTTAGCGGATATACGAATGTTTTACTTTGTTATTCATTTCTGGATTAAAGGTTTGAAAGCCTGTCAGTGTAGATAAATTATCGTCGACTATTACTGTTCACCCGTACAATTCTGACACTTCGACGTCCTTCTGGCCCCGCAGGGTGAATAAGAGCCTCGTAATTTAAAGCAACTAAAGATGAAATTCTATGTATTAATCGCAGATGCCTCGACAATTGCAGCTGTAGCCGAAATAAGTCGATCGCAATAAAGAAATACAACTGAAGCAGCGGACTTGGATTCATTAACAGACTGTTCGGTCGGTTCTTGGTAGAATATTTTATACGTTACGAATGAAAACACACACAACACTCGTGTAATATTCGACTATATTTATTGTTTGTTTCGCGACAGCCGAAAACCGGTTTGTTAAATGAATAATAAAAATTGTAGAATACTACACCAGGGTTGCGTGTGTTTTGATTCGTAGTATATATAAAATTCTGTCACTGCTTGCTCCCTAAGTGCGTAGATTAAATATTCTAGATCTTTTACAAAAGTTCGGTTGCAGTTTCGATCAGTTTCATTAGTGGAGCACTAGAGCGTAAGTTACTTACCGCTTCAGATGAAAACAGCTACCAATAATTTTTATAATAACTGACGTTTATGACTCACTTTGAAGACATATATCTTCATCTTCGAATGACCATTGCTCGTAACTCTATGTCCCCGAGAAAGAACGTCTTTAGTGGGAGTTTCTGATAATTTTCTTCAAACGAAACGAAACTCACATGTATGGTTATAAGAGGCGATTTTGTTTCTGAAATGTAGTAGATTTACTTATGTTTTCATTAATTTAATCTCGAAATAATGTGCCATGAAACGAAAACGGCGCGTTGACACTGTGATATGTGCTATTTCGAGATTTCGCTCTTGAAAAAGCTGAAGAAAAACAGCTACATTTTATTCGTAACTCTTTGAAAGCAGATACTGACCCTGCGCTTTGATTGCCGTTGCCGTCATTGAAAGCTCCCAGACAGAGAAGATGGCGCACTGGAGCCCCGTGTCACAATATATGTTAAATAACAGACTTTTGGCATTGAAAGATAAAGATATAAATCTCGAATGGTGTCAGATAGTACAACAGCATGAAAGTACTAACAGTTGTTTTACCAAAAAATAGTAAGTAAAGAGTGTTTTACCTCGTTGTCCTTCCCTAGTGGAAGTGGTAGAAATTGTGACTGATGTATAACAGTAATTTTGCCAATCATAGGAGTAAGGAGAGCGTAAAAACTGACGCTGAAACCTAAATAATTGTTGATAGAGTCTGTCATAAGTATGACTGGGTGCATAGATGAATGAAATACGGTAACGAGCAATGAGAAACATTCTAAGGGCAAATGGTTGATGTCATTCTTGTCCGACTGTCCACGGGTGGTGCTGTGTTTACGTCTAGTAAAGTTATCGACGGTCCATAGCAAATTACAATATGCTATAGACAAGATATCCACTTGGTGTGAAAAATGTCAAGTGACCCTGAACAATAAAAAGTGAGATTCTTCACGTGAGAACTAAAAAATCCGTCAAATTTTGGTTACACAATAAACCACACAAATTTAAAGGTTGTCGAATCAACTAAATACCTACGAACTACAGTTATGAACAGCTTAAATTGGAATCATCATATAACAATACTGTGGTGAAAGAAAACCAGACTGCGTTTTATTGGCAGAGCGCTTAGAATATGTAACAAATCTACTAAAGAGACTGCCTGCGCTACGCTTGTCTGCTCTCTTGTGGTGCGCTCTATAGAAACCTTAACACACAAGATTGACGGTGGTTCGTGATGGGGCAGATCGTATTGCATTATTGTGAAATAGTGGAAAGAGTGTCACGGATATGATAGGCCAACTGGGATGGCAATTGCTAAAACAAAGGCGTTTATCGTTGCAGCGAGATCTTTCCGCGTAATTTTCATCACCAACATTCTTCTCCGAAAGCCAAAACATTTTGGTGACTCACACCTCTATAGGGAGAAATGTCCATCATAATAAAATAACTAGAGCTTGCACGGAACGATTTAGCTGTTCATTTTTTCCACGTACTTCGAGAGTGGAATGGTAGAGAAATACCTGATGGTTACAATTAAAATGCAGTTACCCACAGAGGTCCATTGTGGGCCGTAATTATCGTATGTCTGCGAAACTTGGTAGTTATTCTAATGCATTAATGCGGAATTCATTTGCGCTGGAAAAAATTAGTTCTAATTTTGAGCACAAGGTGAAAACCTGGCGCTGTGGATGCAAGAAAGGCGTATAGAAATGTTTCGACGTGTAATGGATTAGGAAAGGGACGTGGACAGAAGAGGTCAAACAAGAGAGAAAGGCGTGCTGTTGCTTTTTTACTAACCGCCACTTACGCAAGTTGTTCAAGATGAGCACCGGAGACGTTGACGAGATGATGTAAAGCGCCAGATTTGCACGTGGTGGCCGAAATTAGAACTAATTTTTTTCAGTGTAAACTGGTTCCGCATTAACACATTTGCATATCTACCAAGTTTCGCTACCATACGATGATTACAGCCCACACTGGACCTCCTTGAGTAGCTGATATTTATTTATAATCACGTGGTAGCTAGGTAGGTAGGTAGGTAGGTAGGTAGGTATGAACCCTCCCAAACACTTAAATGTGGATTAAAGAGCACTCATGTAGATGTAGATACATAAAGACATGCATTGTTATTATCTTTCAGTCTCATGTATAGAGAACACCAAATGAAATTTCAAGAGTTCTTCCGTCATTCTGTCTCAGGAGAAGACAATATGCCTGCAAAATATGCATGCACAATATCCAGTGTATGATTCAAAAATTAGACGATTTTCTCTGTGCCAGGTTTCGCGAACTCAGCCTAAAACTGTAGGCCGATCATATATGTACCTCACGTGACTACAAAAGATTAGTCTGCGTGGAGAGCGATTGTAATTTCCGATACACTATGTGATCAAAGGTATCCGGACACCTGGCTGAAAATGACTTACAAGTTCGTGGCACCCTCCATCGGTAGTGCTGGAATTCAATATGGTGTTGGCCCACTCTTGGCCTTGATGACAGCTTCCACTCTCGCAGGCGTAAGTCCAGTCAGGTGCTGGAAGGTTTCTTGGGGAATGGCAGCCCATTCTTCACGGAGTGCTGCACTGATGTGAGGTGAGGCCTGGCACGAAGTCGGCATTCCAAAACACCCCGAAGGTGTTCTATAGAATTCAGGTTAGGATTCTGTGCAGGCCAGTCCATTACAGGGATGTTATTGTCGTGTAACTACTCCGCCACAGGCCGTGCATTATGAACAGGTGCTAGATCGTGTTGAAAGATACAGTTGTCACCTCCGAATTGCTATTCAACAGTGGGAAGCAAGAAGGTGCTTAAAACATCAATGTTGGCCTGTGCTGTGATAGTGACATGCAAAACAACAAGGATGCAAGCCTCCTCCATGAAGAACACGACCACACCACAACACAACCGCCTCCGAATTTTACTGTTAGCACTACACACGCTGGCAGATGACGTTCACCGGGCATTCGCCATGCCCACGCCCTGCCGTCGGATCGCCACATTGTGTACCGTGATTCGTTACTCCACACAACGTTTTCCCACTGTTCAATCGTCCAATGTTTACGCTCCTTACACCAACCGGGGCGTCATTTGGCATTTACCAGCGTGATGTGTGGCTTATGAGCAGCCGCTCGACCTTGAAATCCAGGTTTTCTCTCCTCCCGCCTAACTATCACAGTACTTGCAGTGGATCCTGATGGAGTTTAGAATTCCTGTGTGATGGTGTGGATAGATGTCTGCCTATTACACAATACGCCCCTCTCAACTGTCGGCGGTCTCTGTCAGTCAGCAGACGGGATCAGTCTGTACGCTTTTGTGCTATACGTGTCCTTTCACGTTTCCACTTCACCATCACATGGGAAACAGTGGACCTAGGGATGTTTAGGACTGTGGAAATCTCGTGTACCGACGTATGATGCAAGTGACACCCAATCACTTGACCACGTTCGAAGTCTGTGAGTTCTGTAGAGCGCCCACTCTGCTCTCTCACGATGTCTAATGACTACTGAGGTCGCTGATATGGAGTACCTGGCAGTAGGTGGCAGCACAATGCACCTAATATGAAAAACGTATGTTTTTGTTGGTGTCCGAATACATAGTGTATGTACATGCATACATTAATCCTTGTTACATAGATCATGAATATGATATTTCGTAATGATGTGGAACGAGTCACTTAACATAAGTTTTCTTTACACAAAATAATTAATGAATAAATTAATTTTTTTACAGTTACTCCTTCATATGTAAGAATTCATCTATTGAGTAGAAGGAGATGTCATTCAGAAATTCTTTTAATTTGTTTTTAAATGTTGGTTGGTTATCTGTCAGACTTTTAATACTATTTGGCAAATGACCAAAGATGTTTGTGGCAGCATAATTCACCCCTTTCTGTGTCAAAGTGAGATTAAATCCAGAATAGTGAATATCATCCTTTCTTCTAGTGTTGTAGCTATGCACTTCGCTGTTATTTTTGAATTGGGACGGGTTATTAACGACAAATTTCATAAGTGAATAAATGTATTGCGAAGGTACTGTGAATATCCCGAGTTCCTTAAATAAATGTCTGCAAGGTGATCTTGGGTGGGCTCCAGCTATTATTCTGATTACACGCTTTTGTGCAATGAATACTTTCTCTCTTAATGACGAATTGCCCCAAAATATGATGCCATATGAAAGCAGTGAATGAAAATAGTCATAGTCGGCTAATTTACTGATATGTTTATCACCAAAATTTGCAATAACCCTACTAGCATAAGTAGCTGAACCCAACCGTTTTAGCAGATCATCGCTGTGTTTCTTCCAATTCAATTTCTCATCAATGCACACACCCAGAAATTTTGAGTATTCTACTTAGTAACAGACTTCCGTTCATAGTCTACATTTATCAATGGTGTTATGCCATTTACTGTACAGAATTGCATAAACTGTGTTTTCTCCAAATTTAGTGAGGGTCCATTTGCAGAGAATCACTTAATAATTTTCTGAAAGACATTATTTGCAATTTCCTCCGCTGATTCTTGCTTATTTTGTGTGATTACTGTACTTGTATCATCAGCAAAAAGAACTAGCTTTGCATCTTCGTGAATATAGAGTGGCAATTCGTTAATATATATTAAGAACAATAAGGGACCAAAGACTGAAGGTTGTGGGACACCATTCTTGATACCTCCTCAGTTAGAGGACTCTGCTGGTTTTTGCAGGCTATCTGTACTGTTAATTTCAACCTTCCGCATTCTTCCAGTTAAGTATGAATTAAACCATTTGTGCACTGTCCCACTCATACCGCAATACTCAAGTTTATCTAGAAGAATTTCATGATTCATTCAGTCATAAGCCTTTGAGAGACCACAAAATATCCCAATGGGTGATGTTTGGTTATTCAATGCATTTAATATTTGATCAGTGAAAGCGTATATAGCATTTTCTGTTGAAAATCCTTTCTGAACACCATATTGACATTTTGTTAGTACTTTATTTTTACAAATATGTGATGCTACCCTTGAATACAATACTTTTTCAAGCATTTTGGATAAAGCTCTCAGAAGTGAGATTGGGCGGTAGTTGTTAGCGTCAGATCTATCCCCTTTTTATGCAATGGTTTAATAATAGCCTATTTCAGTCTATCTGGAAAAATGCCCTGTTACAGTGAGCTACTACATATGTGGCTGAGAATCCTAGCTATTTGTTGGGAACAAGCTTTTAGTTCTCTGTTGGAAATGCCATCAATTCCGTTTGAGCTTTTACTTTTGAGTGAATTTATTATTTTCCTAATTTCAGTAGGAGAGGTGGGTTGAATTTCAGTTTTATCACATTGCATAGGTACTGCCTCTTCCATATACGGCCTTGCATTTTCGAATGAATAGCTGGATCCTATTTTCTCTATGACACTTAAAAATGATTATTGAAAATGTTTTCTACTTCTGACTTCTTGTTAACGAACTTTTCATTGTGTTTGATAGAAATACAGTCTTCCTGTGCTCTCAGCTGCACTGTTTCCCTTTTCACAATATTCCAAACTGTTTTAATTTTGTTACCAGATGTGCTAATCTCAGACATAATGCACATACTTCTGGACTTTTGAATAACTTTTCTTAATACAATGCAGTAGTTTTTATAATGTTTCACTGTTTTGGGATCATTACTCCCCCTAGCTGTAAGATACATTTCCCTTTTCTGTTTTCAAGGTATTTGTATCCCTTTCGTAAGCCATGACTTTTTATATGTTTTCTAACATATATATTCCACTATTTTCTCAAGGAAACTGTTTTCAAATATACTCACAAAGATAGCACGAAATAGGTTAAATTTTAAATTAGCATTATGTTCCCTGTACACCACATCCCAATCTAACTGTTGCAAGCTTTCTCTAAAATTTTGAATTGGTAAATCGTTAATGGAACGCATTATTTTGGAGGACAGTTTTGCATTACTGTATAGAGCTATATCATATACTGTAACTAGCTGTGCATCATGATCAGCCAGACCATTCTTAACAGGAAAAGTTTTTATTCGATTAAATTTATCTTGGTCTGTGAAAACGTTACCTATCAGTGTGCTGCTTTCCTGTACAACCTGAGTAGGAAAATCAATAACTAATGTCAAATTGAAATAACCAACTAATACTTCTAGGTCAACCTTTCTATCGGACTTTTTCAGAATATCTACGCTGAAATCCCCACAAACAATAATTTCCTTTCCTTTGTCTGACAGATAGCACAATAAAGAATCCAACTTTTCTAGTGGGGACCTATAAACGGTTACAATTACAAAAGTGCCATTATTTAGTTTAAGATCACATGCACATGCTTCTATATGTTGCTATACGCAAAATTTTTTAGTTTCCAAATGTTTCACGCTATGACTGATTTTAACATTGTGGCAAGTCCTGCTCTCTCCATAGTATCTCTGCTTACATGTGTTGAAAGTTTATATCCACCTCCTTTTACCATTTCTGTACCTGTGACTATGATGTTCAGACAGACATAGTACATCTATTCCACCCTCAGTTTCTAAATATTCTAAACAAACAAGAAGCTCTGTTTTTTAATCCCCTGATATTCTGATGCAATATATTAACATTATTTTTCACTGTGCTTTTATATGACTCTTGTGACATACTAACATTATTTTTCACTGTACTGTTAGGAGAAGCTTGTGATATTTTCGCCTGTCTGAACTTCTCAGAAGATTAATTTCAATCGTATGATGATTGGACACTGATCTAAGCCTCAATTGAGATGCAGGCCATGTCTTATGAAGTCCCACCTACCAATACCATCAACAAGAACCAAACCTATGCCTGACAAAGTAGCCGCCCGAAGCAGCTGATCTAGCTCCATATTGACCCTCCTGACAGAGCTGTTCAATTGGGGCCAGTCATATCACATGAAAGCAAGAACCAAGCCAACATTTGTATGGTTCGTTGCAGATGCTATTTTTACCAGGTTACACTCAATATTGTAGCCATGATACCTATCAATACTGTTTCCCTCTCCACCCACTACCACAACATGATCCTGCTTTGTAAAACCCTTGCACAGTGATCCTACATCGTCTATCACTTGGCTAAGACATGCACTGGGCTTGAAAATACTTGTGATCTGGTACCTGTCACTTAATTTTTCCTGTAAGGTCTGGCGCACACCTCTTCCATGGCTACTACCTAACAACAGAACTTTTCTCCTACTTTCTACTTTTTTTGCAACAGTTGGTTTCCTTGCGAAAGTCTGTTGAGTGCTGACTGCACTTACATTTACTTGATCCTCTTCTTTAGTTGACTGAGGTAGCAAGACAAATTATTGTTTGTGCCAACGATGAAACTGTCAGATACTGTTCTATTCCTGTGGCCCCTGTTCCTTGCTACCACTTCCCACCTGCCTTCACCCTTCTCCCCCCTTAACCTCATCAGTTCCTCCCTAGCACTAACCAGTTCAGCCTGAAGGGCTCTAATCTTCCCTTCCTGTTCCGCTGTTTTCCTATCCCTTGAACATAATCTGCAATACCATGGAAGAGACCCATTTACTTCCCCGATTTCCATGCCACTATATTCACCCCAAAGTAACCATCTGCCAGAACATCTGCACAGAACCGCAGAACTGACTTTCCTACGGCAGCTCAAACACTTATCGTTCATGGTTGTTTACAATATTTTTTACAAAATTTATCTAGGCAATAACAGTAATATTCTATTAACTACAGATCACAAAAGTCACTTAAGTTATGTGGAACATTAATATACTTGTATACTATTAATATAGTAACGTAATGCATTGAAACGAGTGAAACCTTCCATAGATAATATAAAACAGATTCTAATTAACTTCGTTACGGTGTAATATTAACTTAATTTACAGTTATTAAATAATTAATTACGTATCTTCACGAGCTTAACATTCAAGCGTGTGCGATCTGCGCCAGTGCTGCCAACCAACTTGACATCAACAGCTAAGTTTAGGATCTATGAGAACTTATGTGAAATTATGTTAAACATTAGCTCACAGAAACCCCTGCCTAGTTTTTAAATTTTATTTTATTTATTTGATAAATTTTATTATTCCATTGATGTCATCACTGACAGAAAGTTAACAATATAAGCTTACAACTAACAAGGCCGCTTTCGGAAGTCTAAAATTTTACCGCTAAAATTTCAGCCACACTGAAATTCAACTACGGTGCCCGAATTCCTAATCACGTCTCGTGAAAAAACTTGTAGTGTGTAGTTAAATACACCAAGAAAGTCAACGGTACAATATCAGTTTGGAGTGCTGCAAGCCTCGCATAGCTTGTTTTTCTGTATGTTTTGAGTTTGACGTGGGCTCAGTAGGCTATCCGTGTACGACTGTTACAAAAAATATGAAGTACTGATTAGAAAACTGTGAAGAGTGTCTTGATCGTTTCATTGCGTAAGTGTTCGTTTCTTCGTAACTTGGTTGAGGGTAATATTTGCATGTTTGGAAGCGTAGTGGTGTTGAGTTCCTAACGAACGGGAGGGCTGTGTGAGGCGGTTCTTCTGTGAACTGATTTTAATAACTGTTCCTTAAAGACATATCAGTGGCTGACCGAACCAAATGAAAGAGCAGTCAATAGGTGGAAGGAGTGGTTAACACCTCAAACATTAATTCCCTAGAACAATTATGACTGTTTTTTTACGTTCTGTTGGGCCCGCAGCATAGTATACGACAGTATTAGACATTATGGACACGAATGCTCCAAACTAGCTGTAATAAGGCAGTCCAAAATTAGTATAGCGCGATATTCGGCGTAACAATATGTTTTAAGAGGGATAGGAATAGACGTGGCGCAGGCGGGACACCTGCGGCGCCACCCTGTCGCCGCCGAAGTATTGATTATTCTCCGTGCTTTAACGTCACTCATCATACGTATCGTTAGATCACATTAATTTGGTACTGCACTATCGAACGGACACACAAATTCCACTGTGCAAAACATCAGTGTTTATAACGAGAAACAAAAAGACATCCGTTTTTAGACAAAGCGCAAAGCGTCGCGTGAAACACACGAAGAGCAGTGTTTGTTTGGACAAATTACAGCTACAGATCGCAAAAATGAAGTTGTAGATAACTGTCTAAATAGCATAGAAAAAGGTTCCAACAGCTCGTAGCAGAGACTCTTGGCTGTTATGGTTTCAATTGCTGTGTAAACTTTGTCGGACCAGGAGATCTATTGGTAGCTCAGCGTGTTCCGTCAAAGGACTTGGCACCCTCTGTAGTAAGAAACTGAGAAAGTTTTCACCAAAGGAATTTGAGAGATGTCATGCAGCATCTGCACAGAACTGCAGAAAAAAAACGAAGAACAGACAGAAAGAACAGTTGAAAAATGTGGTGAAGCGTGTGCTGGAAACCGAAGGGTTGCGGGATCGGATCCCGATCGGACCGCGGAATATTTCGGAGTGCCTTTAACTTAACCTTCACCTCCAAATAATGTGAAAATTCACTAGTAACGACAGGTGGTTCGCATTCTATGTTAAACTTCCGGTCCCTTTTGCCCTGTAGGGTTATCGGGGTAGGTTAGGACAAGAAAGTTGCCGTAGTGACATACAAAACATCTGTCTTAGCTTCATATTTTCTCATTTCTGTGAGTATCGGTCTTGCCACACTAACGACCGTATGTGGACCTAAGATATATGCTTTCTAAATTTTTGCATTGAAACTGATGATCGTAGGACAGCCACCCAGATTTGGTTCATACAACAATTCATTGTGTCAAGCCCGCGTAAGTAGAAAAACATTACCATTACCATCTCAGAATAGTTTTGCGATCTTCAGGAACTGTTTCCTCATGATAAAACCGGGAATTTTTTTTTTTTAATTTCGCGATCTTGACATAACAATTTATTATATGGACTAAATCTGGGTGATTGACGGACTTAGGGCCATCAGTTTCAGTGCAAAAGCTTACAAAACATGTATGTTTGTGTGGCAGGCAAGGCAGATACTGACAGAAACGACCAAATATGAAGCTAAATTAAAAAATTGAATGATAAACCAGAGGTGTAAAATCTAAGTTGTAATGTTTTCTTGTGGCAGACTCCTATACTCGACAGGAGTTCCTCGCAGTAGTTGAAAACTTTTCCCTACAGTGTGTTATTTAGTACTATACACCCTCAATTTTTTCGTGTTTTACGAATTTCTTAACTGTTTGTTTATAAATTTTCTAATCAGCATTCTGTACTGACTACCTCCAGCTTACATGCTCCTACAGAACCTGATAGATAAAAAACTGAATAAAGTCGAACGTTACTATGTTGTATTAGGAAGGATTCTGTTTCGGAGCCTGGTATGACAAAGTAATTTGAGCTATTTTCAATATGCTCCGATGTACTCGTCAAAATCAGTAGACTGATGCAAAACATTTTAAATCAGCCCGGAAAACTTTTTGTGGGAATATTAAATATTAACAGAATAATCTTTCTTTCACGGATTAGCAATCGCCTTTTAGATGGTCAGTGTGGCACAGGGGTCCGCAGGAAGATCTGACTAACCTGGTAATATGTCTGGCAGGTAACGTGACTTCCACACGTGGTAACGCCTTGTGCGTGAGGAAAAAATCAAGTAGGACTGCGTCTGGGGTCGACGCATACCTTGACGTCCCGCTATAAGTGGCTGTGTGTGCCGGTTCTCAGGAGCTCATGCAACCTCAAATAGGACATTACAAATAACGCTTTGCAGTGTTCAAAAAACCTTTAAATTGATGTCTGTCTTTATCTTGTACCTTAGAGGTAACTAGGAGCATTTCTCCCTCGCTCGTGTAATATTTATTGTCAGTGGTTAGAGGTGTATCATAAAAAATGTACGAATCAACGTGTTCGACTGAATAATAACATTTCTTATACGTATGTTTTAATGAAAGTAATGGGCGTGACACAGAGAACAAAGCCAAAGAGCGTTCTTTTCCTTCTCCGTGGAAGCGAATTGTATGCTGTTACAGATATTCTAACGGTAGCTTTCAGTAACGCCGTCTCGTTATTCGATGTGGCCGAGAAACAGTTGCCGTTGCTCATTTCGCCATTCGCAAAGCGATGTGCTTCTGTCTCACACTCATGTGTCAGAATGACGTAATTTCAAAATTGAAGTATTTCTTTTGCCTTCGACTAGCTACGATTATTATCTCATCTAAGAGTAAGGAACATATGATTGTGCATACACATACAGACTGAGCTCGATTGCATTATTGCTTAACACTATTGCGTATATCCAATCGACAGCACGGTTTTTTTTTCTCTGATGTATATCACAACATTAATATAGTTAAATAATCTGGTATAAATTAGCGACATTGCATTTCTTATCAAATGCGACAAGAGCTTATTAGCTTATACAGCTAGGCCAGGTAGCGAGGTCAATTACAGCGCTCTTTCTAGGCTAGACGAGTACAGTGCTTTTACTAAGCTAGAAAGCTTCCGTCAAGTAGTTTTTTTCTGTTTAGTTCATCGACCTCCATACCCGAAGTTGCTAACTCACCGTGAGGCGCTGGTACTCGACGCGGAGAACTTTTCCGTGTGCTGTTGGTGGAAGATGTTTTCGTCTGCAGAGTTTCGTTGGCAAGGGTAAGGAGGGGTAGTAGTGTGCAGTTCACAATCACTAAATTATGGTTACATGCCCAGTGTGCAGTGTTAAACTACTCCTCTGCAGTTTCTTACAGAATGAAGGTCGCCAATGATTCGCCTCCGCTCGGAGGACGTTGGTGCCATATCAGCGGGGGGAGGGGAGGGGGGGATGGTATGTCAGCATTTTACTTCAGAATGGCCCTTCTGTCGTTACATTATAACAGTTGTGAAACACTGTACGTGTACCAGTTACGGTCATCTGATTCAGACTTCAAGGAGTCGAAGTTGGTTTCTCTCTCAGGCAACGATAGTTAAGAACGACGCAAAAAGCCCTAATTACTGTCCTAGACAAGTTCCTAGTGAAAGTAGTTTGCCGTTGCCCTTCTCCGACCTTTAGGAAGAGTCACACAGCTACATGTGGATGACTGCGATAAGTCCTTGTGGGACGAAGGGTTTCCTCTCAGGCAGGCGCAGATCTGTCTAATGAAGAGATCATCAGTAACAGCGTCACAGCCGGCCTGAGTGGACGAGCGGTTCTAGGCGCTTCAGTCTGGAACCGCGTGACCGCTACGGTTGCAAGTTCGAATCCTGCCACGGGCATGGATGTGTGTGATGTCCATAGGTTAGGTAGTTTTAAGTAGTTCTAAGTTCTTGGGAAGTGATGACCTCAGATGTTAAGTCCCATAGTGCTCAGAGCCAACAGCGTCACATGCTACCGATGAGACACTGTGGCCAGGTTTGGAATCCAACCCAGGACATCGATGCACGGTCTGGTGCCTAGGAATTATGCGTCGCCATGTCTCTTCCTCCTATTGGCTAAATAATTGTGGTGATAATTTCTTCTGCCATCGGTATTCGAACCTGGGCCGACCGCTGCACATTTCAACTCAGGAGAAACTACCCCTCGAACATGTCATACAATATATTCATATGTGAAAAGCTTTTAATTCAGCAGCTCTCCCATAACAGACTTTCTGTCGCATGTGCTCTACCTTACGCTGTTGTTTTGTCTTCTACCAGAGTTGATAAGTACGCGCAGCCACACAGGTTTTAGTACCTAAAATGTTCTCCACTTCTTCGCTTTAATGCACAACCTATAAATGGACAGAGAAATGTCACGTTCACTAAAAAAAGCAATTAATCTTTTCATAAATTAACGAATAGCCTTCATACATGCAACTATTTCTGCATCAGTCCTAATATTCATCAGTGAAATCACAAATTTTTGCAGCGTAATCGAATGAGAGATCGTTCAGATTTGTTTTAATTAAAGTAACTGCTGGGTATCTATGAACTTATTGTTTGATATTGGTCAGCAACAATATCGAAAAGCCTCTGAACTCACAGCTGTTGCCGAGGCCACAAACTCATGCTACTGGCAGTGGAATAGAGCTAGTTGGCCCATCGGACTCGTGTTTCGGAGGACGGCTATTCCAGTCTCCGTCTAACCATACGCATTTAGGCTGTACGTCGTTTCTCTAAGCCACTTGGGGCAAATAGTGGGACGGTTCCTTCGAAACAGGAGTCGGCCTTTTGTTTCCACAAGCCGAGCAGATGTGCCGTCTCCGATGACCTCGTCCTCGACATCAAAATTGAAGAAAAGACAGTTTAATACAAAAGCTGCTCTTTACTTGCTGGCCAACTAGTTTCGGGCTTTGCCCATTTTCACAAGCCACCCGTTACAGGGAACAAAATTTGTTATGAGCGGATGTGTAGAATGTAGATAATAAAGGTATCACTGAAATGGTTCATATGGTATCTACTCACATATTTTTTTTTAGGATATGGTTGGCGTGGACAGTTCTGTTTATGACATCACACTTAAATGTATCTCATATGAATCAAAAGATGTCCCAAATGTAGTTACACATTACGGTATTATGTCAATGTATGTGCATAATATATATATATATATATATTTTCTTAATTGTGGTACCTGCATTAGCCAGCATAATGTGATCCACATGCCAACACTATTGTATACACAATGTAGAATTTTTTTCCTACTGGATCACGCTGTACGTCACGCTGGCTTATTTATCGTAGGTGGTATAGTCATTTTGACAGATTTTGATGCAAAGAGTTTTATTATGAGGTCTTACATAATCCCTGACATATTGAATTTACTTCGCGGTTGTATTAATATCACTGACTTTGTTCAGCGTGAGACACAGTGTTCCATCACAACACAGTTTTACAATAAATTTTTATTTCCTTTTCAGCACTGTTTCAGAGGAAACATACTATTTCATTCGTATTTCAATGGAATCCACATATGATCGTATTGTTATGCTGTTATAATTTTCAGTTCATAGTTTGTAGTGTCGTAGTTAAAACTGAAAACTTTTATATAGAGTACCACATAAAAACGCTGCACGTGCGTGCGTGCGAATCGTTTGTAACCAGGTTCAGGGCGACTGTTTCTCGACGTCGTGTGTGGGTTGTTGGGTAGCTTTTGGGGGGAAGAGGCCAGACAGCGAGGTCATCGGTCTCATCGGATTAGGGAAGTACTGTGAAGGAAGTCGGACGTGCCCTTTCAAAGGAACCATCCCGGCATTTGCCGGGAGCGATTTAGGGAAATCAGGGAAAACCTAAATCAGGATGACCGGACGCGGGATGGAACCGTCGTCCTCTCGAATGCGATTACAGTGTGCTAGCCACTGCGCCACCTCGCTCGGTGTCGTGTGTGGTTTGCGTTGTAGAGGCAAGTGCACAATGAAAAAAAAAAAATGAAAGCCACTTACCTAGTACACATGATTCTACATAATAACTGAAACACAACACTAGTGTGCACAAACACTAGTCGTTACTCTACACACGATTTGATTATACGTTTGGCCCATCAGCACGGGTAAGAGCATGGAAAGATAAACAACCTCCACTTACTAGGACAGCAAGTACAATTCTGTCGTAGCTGATGAGCTCTAGAAAACTTTTTCGTGACATCTGTTAAACATTATACTTCAAGGTGATTTGATTAAAGTCGTAGACACGCGATGATAAAAGTAACTGTACGTAGATTTAGACTCCAAACGTGTTTACGACAACAAATTGCGTCGTTCCTGGAATATTGTTTTTCTTGATAAACTAGACTAATTACTTTGAAATATCTTTCCAGTTCGCTACGTAAATTTTCAAAATTGATCTGGGTGATTGCTGACTCTCCAAAGTACGACATTGTGTCGTAATGGAGACTACTGTGATTGATAGATTTTCAAAAATGTCTATTCACTGACACTATCGTTACGTAGTTTCCCACTGTTACCATTTTGAGTGATAAGACATGTTAAATACGCTGTTGCAGCATGACTTTTACAATGTGGAAACCAGTAACAGTGTGAAAATACTTGGTGATTGTGTCTGTGATTAAATATTTTTGTTCATTTCTACTGCTCTTAGCCTGCCTGGTACTTGTTGCAGCTTCAATTCCGCACTCATGTGGTATTTCTGAACTTTTTTTGTTGAACAGCCTTTCGTAAGCAAAAAATTCTCTCATATAACTCCGTAATAGGTTCGAATCCTTACATGACAGGACGTTCAGCATGCTAATACAAATAAAAGCGACACTCTCTGTTAAGTGAACTATGCACGGTTTGTTGAAACATCGCTACGTTGTTACGAGCTTGGTCTTTAGAACGGTTTCCGAAAGAATTAGACTGACGGATTTCGTGTGAGTCTGATTGAAATGCCACCCACGTTGCTTAATAAACGACGCAACCAGATGTAACTATGAGTCTACCATAGTAACGCCCTACAACATATCCTCAATATCTTTTTCGTATTGTGTAGTATTTGTTTGCCTCGCGCAACACGAAAGAATTGGCTTTCCAGAAATGAGTAAGACTTTGACACTAAAGAAACGTTTATCTCTTAATACTGAAAGTACCTCCACCATTGTTTCATTTACCTCGGAAGGACAACTATCGGAATCCTTTTTCGTTTTTTATATTCATTGTGGGGGTTGAACACTGTAATGTACACGAAGAGACAAGTAATGATATGCGAGCGCTTGTATCCAGGAAGAACTTTTAGCATTCTTCGGTTCGGTTCGTCGTAGGGAATCTGAACTTGGGCAATGAGGTCACTGTGGTTTTACTGTTTACCGTTCCGTAGGCATCCGTGTCAGTGGAGCGAAGCAGGTTCCTAGAGCCGGAAGTGAACACAGAAGAAATCAGTTGGGAAACAGCTGCTAATGAAGTGAAACCCGGTCCTTCCGGATACTAGCTTACGTTCCAAGGGTGTCAGACATCACATAGCGTCCTGGTGATTTCGAGGTCGCTCGAACGCAGCCTTTACTTCAATATACAAGGACCGGAAAAGCGTAATGTGCTGCCTTGCACAAAAACCCATTTCGTATGTTTAAAGAAGAGTAAAACTTAAGTCGTGATTACTTAGTTGGTGATCGAACCGAGTCAGTGGCAATGTATATCCGTTATCCAACCCGTGTTTTTTAGATAACAGGAACAGTTTCCTCATACTCCGACCGACAAGAATGTTTTGAACACTCCAAAACCCTCGCAAAGAGCTTGTGAAACGCTAGCGGGGAAGTCTTCCATCGATAAATAAGTACTGGGAATGCAAAAACATCCTTTAGAAGTTGACACTGTGCACAACATAGCTACTAAATGAAGTCTTAATTTCAATCTGTTTTTGCAGTGGTTTCAGGAGTATGATAGTGAATTTCAATAATTCCCAAATCTAGTGGGAATTCTGATCGACACATCTGACATGTTATCGAACATCGTTTCAGAGCTAATGAATTCCTCCTGATTCTACATGTCCCACTTACCTCTGACTACAAATCAAGGATTTACAGACTCCAGTCACGATGAACTGCTGCAGCATTGCGTGCCAAATAATATTAGTCAAAACCTTATAAGATTAGTTGTCAAAATGTTCTAATTCATTGGCACATATCTTGTGTGACACTATCCGACTATCAGGGGTGATAAAAGCGCCAAAATATAGTTGCGTACCTGTAGCTGTAAAAAAAGACGGAACTTTAAGATTCTTAGGGGCGATGCTTTTCGGTGAATTATATCGTTACGAGAATTTTACAGGATGTGGATACCATTACCACACATTACTTTGAAGTAGTAGTAACTGTCAGTAGTTTTGTCTCATTTTTAGAAGGCTGCGTTTCACTACGTAATTATAATTTACATCAATACTGCCTGACACGTAAATATAACGGTATAAAGAATCACAAGCACTTCAGACAACTAACCTATCTAGAAACGATGAGAAGTTGCCGTGCAGAAAAACTATTAAATTTTTTTAATCCCACCGAACGATTTTCTGGACGCCTGTGTGCCCAACATATTTGTCTGGAAAGTAGGAAAAAAGTCGCTTCAAGTATACGATTGCGAAAGAATGTACTCCTTTTGCAAATATTTCACTCTTTTGCTTCCGAAAATTTTTGTGAAAAAAGCCTCTATTTCTTGTATGCACGCGCCACAACGCCTGCACTTACTGGCCACTAGAAATTATTAATCGAAAATATTTATAACACAGGTAAGACTTAAAGGTTCTTCAAACTTTATGAACATCATTAATTACGATAATCTAGGTACGTAGAGTTCTAAAATGGCAACTTGTCTGTGACGAAACAAGTAGCTTGTCAACGAGTACGATTACATGTCAGAGAAAAGGTGACGGCAATAAAAAAGTATGCTCCCAGATTTTCTTCACGACCCACCACCTCTTGCAGCATCGCTTGCTACCTGGAAAGAGGACAGCGTTACATAAAAAGAGGAAAAGACCAGTTAGTGATAAGAAATTATTGGAAGAGCGCCTTATAAAGAAGATACCCGCCAATAAAATAAGAAATTGTGATTTCACTCTTCCAGTATTTTATTAAAATGAGTCCTGTCTCATCCTTCCAACAAGGCCACAGCTTGTTTCTACTCCATCTTCGTCTAGCTGAACTAGGGCTACGTGTCTAATAAGCTTGATAAAGATGGGCGCTCCAAATAGACTAATGGATTTAAATGTTTAACTTAGGTGTATATTCCACTATCTATGGACGACCTGGAACAATTTCAACTGAACTTTATACACCTGAGTAATTATTTAGAAGACGCTCATGCAGAAGTAAGACACTTCTAGCTTTCCTAAGGTGTAATGGTGGTAGGTCGTGGTAAATTTGGAAATCTATGGGACTAAACTGCTGAGGTCATCGGTCCCTGGGCTTACGCACTACTTAATCTAAATTACCCTAACTTTACGCTAAGGACAACACACACACCCAGGCCCAAGGGAGGAGTCGAACCTGTGACGGGGGGAGCCGCGCTAACTGTGACAAGACGCCGCAGATCGCACGGCTAGGTCGTGGTAACATGCAGAGTTGCTAATACAGCTGTAACTGTGGAATCAAATATGGTGCAGAAATGACTTACTATCTGGTAAAAATACTGTGTTGGTAAGACACCCCAACCCACCCTCTGACCCGCGTAGTCGACCAACGTTGCTGCCCATCTATGATATCACTCTATCAGATCTTAATTCCTTATGAAACCAAAATTCCTGTGGAGAGCACATTACAGTTACACTTTAATAACTCTGATGGCTTTACGGTCCACCCAATTTATTTATATACAATGCATTTCCTGTAGTTATATACTATTTGTTTCTTGCACTGTCTACGATTTCTAAACCTTGTACCGCTGTCAGTAAGGGACAACTCTAGTCACGGCGTACATATTCAGCGTCTAAATACTACTGTGCATTTGAACAGATCATTTTGTGTATACAATTTAACATTTTGTATCAAATTCAATATACTTAGCTGAGGGATGTATGCACCAGTGCAATAAATCGTCACCTCAGTACGTTTTCTTCAGGTTGGCTAAATTATTTGTATCTAGGTAGCCTTAAAATTAAGTTAGATAAATAAACACAGGTGCCTGAGTGCATTATATACTTTCCCAAACACTTTCTACGTGCCACAAATAGATGATTGTTTATTATTGCACTATATTTGAAGCAATGCGTGCTCTGTTTTTCGAAAGTTCACACACTACAATCTTCAATTGCACATCCATACACTCCATTTAAGTAATTATTCGTTCGAGCTAACTCCAAACATACGTTAGACATTGTCGACTGTTGTTATGTATTCCACGTTTTAAACAATAGCGCTGCCCGAACCTCACCTGCTATTCACCGGCCGGCCAGAGTGGCCGAGCGGTTCTAGGCGCTTCAGTTTGGAACCGCGTGACCGACCGCTACAATCGCATGTTCGAGTCCTGCCTCGGGCACGGATGTGTGTGATGTCCTTAGGTTAGTTAGGTGTAAGTAGTTCTAAGTTCTAGGGGACTGATGACCTCAGAAGTTAAGTCCCATAGTGCTCAGAGCCATTTGAACCATTTGAACGCGCAGTGTTGCGCATCTTACGCTTTCATTGTTTCTGTTTTGCTCGTTTTTTCACATTTAAATACACTTCCTTCCTGTTTTTATGCTTGATCTGTGTTCAGGTTTTGATGGTGTATCCATTGTGCTATCTTACCCCTAAACCTGACGGGGGTGTGTGGGGAGTTTCTCTTGTTAAGAGTACAGGACGTTCCAGGAGGAAAGGTGAATATTCAGCGATATGACAAGAACGATCATTCAAAGAAAAAAATCTAGTAAACATGTGCTCTAAAATGCATACCTTAAGAGCTATGAGCAGTTCTTCACCTTTGCTACTGTGAAGCACATTTCTGCTACTGAACAAATACTAATAGATCTTCAGGTTAGCATTTTT